>NW_025422955.1:0-36501 GCF_020497125.1 Mauremys mutica
GCCTGCAGCTCGGCCTCTCCCCTGCCCCGCCAGCCGCACCCAGGGGAGCCCCGGGCCCCAGGCTCTGTCCCCACCTGGAGCCCAGCGGGGCCGGGGGGCAGCTCTGCTGCAGCTGAGAACAGCGGCTCCGCTCCGGCCCGGGCGGGCTCCAGCGCTGCGGCGCAGCACGTGGCCACCAGGGAGCAGCTGCTGGGCCCGGCCTCCTTGCGTCACAAAGTGCCAGAGCCCCGCCCCCAGGAAGCGGCCCCGCCCCGGGCTATGCGGGGGGGGGGGTGTGATCCAGATGGAGTCAGAAGCAGTTTGGGCAGCAGAAGGCTCAGTTAACATTGAGAGGAACCCACTCTGGGTGTCCCAGTACTTGGCCTGGGATGTGCGTACAGCAGACGAGCCTAGCGCAATATGGGGGTCCTGAATCTCAATCATGGTCTGTGCAGACCACCTGGGAGCCCTGATGTCCCGTTTCCTGATCACCACAAGTCACTGGGAATGGATAGAGGGGAAACTTTAGCACCTGAAGGGTTAATGTAGCCCTTAGTGGAGCAACCCCTGCTGGGTGGCAGTGCTCAGCCTTACAGGAGAGGGGTCTTGGCTTAGTAGACAAACAGCACAAATCCTCCCTCCTATGAGATCAAGTGATCTAGGATTCCTGGTATTTTTACACACCTAGGTTGGGCCTGGGTTCAAGATCCCAGTGTGAAGAATCAGTGCATATGAGCTTTTGCATCAGCAGAAAGAACGGAAGGGAATGGGGAGGGAATCCTGGAAGCAGGTGCATTTGGACAGTGGTGGGGAGGGGATGCCCAGAAGTCGGGGGTGGGGGGCAGAGGTCTGAGGGGAGATATGTGGATTGGATCCCCAGCAATTGTGGGAAGTGGGCGCAGCATGGAGTAGCCCAGGCCTGGCATGGGGACCGGGAAGTGTGACTCTGTCCTTCTAAACTCATACCAACTGCAGACTAGGCAGGACTGGAAAGAATTACCTATTTGTTGGTAAATGTCAATTTTTCATTGTAAACACACAAAACCCAAATGGCAAAATATTTCCATTGATGATAAATCAAAATTGACAGATGGGCAGAAGTAAGAAAACATGCTGCTTGAGAATTTATCCTGTTCTAATCCTATTGGGGCCCCTTCAGCCTTAGATGCCACCATGGTGGGTGTTTCATTTCCCTCCCTATTTTCACACAGAGACACAATTTCCTTTGCATGGATCCATGAACAGCAAAAACATCCAGTGACGCTTGTATGACCCAGGCCAAATGATTCCATTGACACCTTCACTCCATCAATGGCAATGTTCAAACAGAGGGGACGTGCCACCTTCACCCCTGGCAGTGAGATATTCACTCTCCTCTTTCTTCAGGCTGCAGCTGTTATTCCATGAATCATCAAGGATGGAATAAAAAGCTGAGTTTACTCCATGGTGATGAAAGAAAGGAGCGACCAACTGCTTGAAAAATCTCAGTGCCCAGCGTAAACCTGCCCCTGTTACTGGAATCCCTGATGTGTTGGTGGCTTGTTTATTTACACTGAGGATTGAGTCCTGCTTAGTGAAGCGTGTCTGAGAATGAAAATACTAAACCGCCCTTTGAAATAACAAAAGCCGCAGGACGTGTTTTCTGTCCCTGCCCCAGAGCAGACAGACCAATGGAGAAATGCCATGAGTCCAGGGTAATACTCCCCTGCGGTTTTACCATTTCCACTTGCTAAACCCCCTCCCAACCTTCTGGGCTCCTGGAGCAGGGGACTGAGCCTGAGCCGAGACACGGACACTGCAACTTTACAGCCCAAGCCGCATGACCCTGATTAATGTGACACGGGCCAGTCGTGGGTGTTTCATTGCACTGGAGACGTAGCCTAATGTTATGTCTGCACTGCGATTAACACACCCAGGGCACCTGTCGCAAAAGCCCGGGTCAGCTGACTCAGGGTTATGGGGCTTGGGCTGCAAGACTATAAAATTACAGGTCAGACAGATGGGCTTGAGCCCAGTCTCTGAGACCCCACGAGGGGTGAGGGTTTCCGAACCCAGGCTTCAGTGTGAACACAAATATCCGCCCACACAGTTTTTAGCCTCTCAGCTTAGCTCCATGAGCCCAAGTCAGATGACCCAGGCCACCCTGCTGCCATCTTATCCCAGGAGAGATGGACTCTAAGGGTACGTCTCCATTGCAATGTCAGCCCATGGGGTGGCACGCTGTGCTCAAAAGCAGCACCCTGGAAGCCCCATATTCACTGCTCTCATATAATGATGATATGGTTTGTACAAAGTCTGCCTGGTGAGGTATCATTTCAAAAGTCTTGGTCTGTTGAACATTACTATTGTGTTGGATTGTGTGTGTAGCATTGGCTGGGAAGTTTTGCTCTGTGTGTGTGACTGAGATGAGGTTGGGAAATGCCCGCCACCAGCCTTTCAGGTGTGACAATGGAGGAGCCAGACCCGCTGCTGGCCCATTGAAGGGAGCCACACTCCCAAGGACTATCCCAGGAACCGGGTACAATGCAGACTTCTCTGAGATAGCACAGCGACAATGGACACTGCTTGACTCACATCCTAGCAAAGGTACTTCCTAGCAAGTTGGAAGAAACTATGAAAGGTGGGTAGAGACATTATGAATTGGCCTCTCTCCCCCACAACTCAACAGCTGGAAATACACCTGGATGACAAAACTGATTCAGAAATCAGAAGAGAATAATAATAGTATATTCAAACCAAAGTCCCCAAACACACTAGTAGTGGTTTTTTCAGCAGAAAATTTTCAGTTTGGGGAATTTTGTTTTCCCAGTCAGACTTTGCCAAGGGAAGCAGAGAGAAAATGGTTGAGTTGTCTCCTTCAGAACAGCTTGGCCTAGGCACTAGCTCTGGTTCACTGTTGTGGCCTTGCTCAGGTTGGGGGTATTTTAATTATTTGGGGAGGTCCCAGGGTGTTTGGGGCAGATTATGAGGCTGTTCCCTTTTGAGATAAAAACTAAGAAATGCAGGACTAGAGAATTTTTTTAGAAATCTGGGATTTAGACATTTTATTTGAAGCAAGGGGGGAGGGGCAGCTGAGATTCTGAGAAGGTTTTTGTTTGCAAGAAGCAACATTGTTTGATCTGTCACTGTACCAAGGGGGGAGATGGTTGTCTGTAAAGGAGAATAAAGACTAAATGCAGCCCATGAGGATGGGAATTTGAACCCTGCGTGCAGAGCACAATGGATTAGCAGTCTATCACCTTAACCACTTGGCCACCTCATCTGAGCCTGCTAAGATTGGGACAGGAGGAGAAATCTAAGGCCGGCAGAGAGAGGGCCACTAAGGAGTTTTTAAATACTAAGCATAAGCAGGGGCTGAATGAGCTCCCCTGTCACATCTAGTGAGGAGCTGTGGGAAGACTTCAGGAACAGGCCGTGTTTTGCATAGACACCCCTACTCCTGCCTAGCTATGCAGCATGGTGGGCCGGCTTCCCCAAAATGACCAGTTTGGGGTGGTGGTGGGTTACACATCACTTTAGGATTGAGTGCAATGAAATGTTATTCTCCTCCCTGTACGAGTGAAGGGCAGCAGAACGTACCTAGGCCGTCCTGACGGAGGGGTGGGTGGGTGAGGAATCGCTTTCATTGGACTGCAGAGAAGTGATTGAGGACGTCACCCTAACCCAGTGGTCCCCAAACATTTCACACTGCGCCCTCGTGTCCATGGCTGTGGTCCCTCGGAAGCCGCGGTCGAGAACCGGGGCTGGGAGTGGGGCCGTTGCTTGCTGGGGAGAGGGGTGCGGACAGGGGTAAGGGGGTCGAGGCCGGGCTGGGAGCCAGGGGCCCAGGCTGAGGGTGGGGTTGGGGAAGAGCTGGGACAGAGTGGGGCTGAGTGGGGCCCCCTCCCTGCCCTCCATGGGGGCTGGCTCAGGCCCTGAGGTGCCCCCATCAATCTTCCTCTGTGTCCCCCTAGGAGTCACACCCCACATTTTGGGGACCACTGACCCCTACTCGCTAAGCAGGGGCTAGTGATGCCAAAGCCCAGGGAAAGGGAGAACAAGTGCGGGGGCCCCAGCACTGGAACCATGAACCCCCCCACTTCTGTGTGTGGCTCCGCCCCCTTCCACACCTTCCACCCACGGCCCCATCCACTGTCACCTCTGTTCCACCCCTTCCCCCACTGGCCCCACCCTGTCACTCCTCTACCCCAGCCCCGCTGCGGCCCCGAGACCAGAGACGCTCTGTGCCCCTGCTGCAGCCCCCAGGCCGTAGCAGGGAGTGGGAGCTCCTCCAGCCCTGGGGCTGACATGGGGGAGACTTTCCCAGGGGGGCCTAATTTGGCCAGGGCCCCTAGTCATGGGCCCCACTGCCCCCTTGGCGACGCAAGGTTTGGGGAGGCTGAGCCCCCCCCGAGCCTCCATTACGAGCCGCCCAGGCTACCTCTGCTCAGTGGGTGGCCAGTCTCCCTGTGTCTCTGCTGTTCGTGCTGGGGAGCCCGGCCGGCCTTAGGGGTGGGGCCCCCGGCAGCCGCCCAGGGCTCCAGGGGGTCAAAGGGCACCTGTTATATCCTTGGGGCAGCCGGTGTAGGAAGCAATCACTTGAGGCCAGAGAGCAGGCAGCTAACCAAAACCTCCATTTTATTTACATATATACAGAGAGCACCTCAGCCGGTTGAAACCGGTTGAGCTAACCCATAATAATCTAACTCAGTTGCCATAGCAACAAAACCATGACAACCAAATACACAAAAGCACCGTGTGGCCGTGCAAAGGTGCTCACTGCTCTTTCCTGCCCCAATGCTCCTCCGTGGCCCCACAGAGGGTGGTGGGAGCGAGGAGCAGCACTATGTGCCCCATGCGTCCAGGTCACTTTCCCCACCTGGGCGGGGCTGTGAGGGGAGCATCAGAAGCTGCTGCTCTCTGCCCTCCCCTGATGCAGCCCGGCTGAGGAAAGTGACCTGGATGCAGGGAGCTCGGATGACGTCCCTTCTCGCCCCCCTGCCCCTGCTAGGGAAGGCTGCTGTGTGGTGTCTCCATGGCTGCACTTTCAGCGATGCAGGTTTCTCTCTCCCCTTGTTCCATGGGGCATCCTACTAGATAAAATTGAGCAAGAAATGCTTCCCAGGGGGTTTTAGGACTGGAATTGCTATTTTCAACAGCCATTGCCATTTTTTTTCTAGTTTTGTTTGTTTAAAAGGAAGACAGTGAAATTGCATTGGCAAATTCCCCATAGAAACAAAGAATAATAAAGGCACCTCAACTTTTCCTCATTTATGGAGGACAGTCTTATAATATGCATCCAGATCTCTTCCAATCACACAAGCTGAAAATTGTTCCACTTTACTGCAGTTCTGTAACCATGCGGGAACCAGTCCTGTCTGTATTCTGTGCACATCCAAAATTCCTGCTGAATGACCTGCCCTGGGAGCAAGTTACCAGTGACCCAGGGCAGGGGCAGAAGGAGGGTGCAGGTGGTGGGGGAAGCCCAGGGCTGGGGCAGCAGTGGGTGTGTGGGTTGGGGAGCACTGGTGCGGAAGGGGGAGCCCAGAGCTGGGGCAGCATGGGGGTGTGTGTGGAGGAGAGCCCAGGGCTGGGGAGGCAGGGGGGTGCAGGTGGGGGGGAGTTCCAGGGCTCGGGCGGCAGGGTTGAGCGGGTGGGGGGGAGGCCCAGAGCTGGGGTGGCAGCGGGTGGGGGTGGGGGCCCTGAGCCCAGGGCTCGGGCAGCAGGGTTGTGGGGAGGAGCCCAGGGCTGGGGTGGGGGCAGCCAAATTTTTTTATCCTTGGGGCGGCAAAAAACCTAGAGCCGGCCCTGCCTCCACCCACTGTGAGGTAGGCAGGAGCAGATCATTATTATCCCTACTCGAAAGAGGGAGAAGCTAAGGCTCAGAAAGGAGACTCTTACCTTCTAAACAGGGACGGCTGTTTTCTAGTAAAATCACTACAAGGGAAGGAGAAAACTCGAAAGAGGTTCCTCCAGGCGCTCACGTCCGTGAACCCGAATACTCCCTCAGTCCTCAAAGAGAGACCTGGAGAAGGAGACTTGCGGAAGCAAAGCCACAGGGGTCTCTGAGGTTTCCCTGGCCCCTCGCCCTGGTCCTGCCTGGCTGATGTCAGCATCTCTCTGTGAGGTCACCACCTCCCCACCACCTTGGACCAATAGGCTGAGGTCCTGCCAAAGGCCTTTGTGATGTCACTGCCACACCCCTCCCTTGCTGGGCTAATGTCCTGCCCCTAGCCAGGCACTTTGCAGGTTTGAGCTACTCCCTGGGGATCACCCCACTCAAGGAGCGTTCGTTCTAGGCAGCAAGCCGGCTAGACAGGGAAACATCAGACACTGCTCCCAATGCTACACTCAGTTTTTCAGAAATTAGTTGACTTTATGGCCAGAAGAGACCATTAGAGCATCTAATCTGACCCCCTGCATATCACAGGCCTCCTGTAGGACAAGAGCTACTTTTGAGGCAAACACATTCCAGAAAGGCATCTAGTCTTCATGAAATGACATCAGGAGATGGAGAATCCATCACTTTCCTTGGTAGCTTGTTCCTGTGGTGAATCATCCTCGCTGTTGAATTTTTGTGCCTTAGTTGTAATATGAATTTGTCTCTTTTCACCTTCCAGCCATTGGGTCTTGTTATGCCTTTCTCTGCTCGATTCAAGAGCCCTTTAATACCCAATCTTTTCTCTCCATTAAGGCCCTTCAACACTTCAGTGAAGTCACCTTTCAATCTTCTTTTGATCAGCTAAACAGGTTGAGCTCTTTCAATAGCTCCCTAGAAGGCATTTTTCTCCAGCCCTCAGAACATTTGGTGGCTCTTTGCTGCCCCAGCTCCAATTTCACAACATCTTTTTCAAACGAGGACACCAAAACTGGAGGCTATTCCAGTATCAGTCTCTCTGATGCTGTGTCACCTCCTGTGACGTTATTGACATAATCTGTAACTGTATAGATCACCGTTGTGACCACTGTTCTATATTTGCAGCCAATATTACAGAGAAGTGGTCGTGTAAGGGGTCTGTGGAGAGGTTCTGATTGGCTGATTATAATGATGCGATCTCTAGATGTGTATCATTTTTTTGTAGTTGACATTATGAATATTAGCTCTATGCTGCCTGTATTTCAAACTTGTGCTCTGCTTCAGGGAATGATCCCTTTGTTTAATTGATGAAAACATAAACTAGACACTTAGAGGATTGGAACTGATTTCAGCAGATGGACAGGTTTGCTAGGTTTTTATGCATTTGGACAGCAAAATGTTGAGTGTTCACATTCATTTCAAACATCCTCGTATGGTGGAGCTCCTGAACATAATGGAGAATGGAAATTAAAATGTTTTTCTTTTTTTTTAAGAGGGCACCTGGGTTTGAACAAAGGACCACTTGATCTGCAATCAAACACTCTACCACTGAGCTATACCCCCATTACAACAGGAGTATGGAATCGTGGTCTCCAGGACTTTGAAGGACAGACCCTGCTTCATCGACCTCCTTTGCCATTCCCAGACCACAGGTGGTTTTAAAAATGGGGTTTGATTAAACTTCTTAAATGTGGTAAACACCGCAGCTTGCACCCCCACTGATATAGCTTCTCCCCATGGCAGAGCTGCCACCTCCTGGGGAAGTGGATTGACTACACCAACAGGAAAACTCTCCCCCCTCAGCATGGAGCAGTGGTTCTCAAGCTGTGGGTCAGGACTGCAAAGTGGGTTGTGACCCTGTTTTAATGGGGTCACCAGGGCTGGCATTAGACTTGTTGGGTCCTGGGGCTGGAGCCAAAAGTCTGAGCCCCCCCCACCCAGGGCTGAATCCCTCAGGCTTTTTGCCCTCCCCCCATTGGAGCTCAGTCTTTGCCCCCCTGAGTGGAGGGGCTTGGTCCCTTTTTCCAGGGCTACGTATTAAGTTATTTTGGCAGAAGGAGGTTGCAGTAGAAAGGATGTTTGAGAAACCCTGGCATAGAGCATCTCCATTACTGAGCTGCAGCAGCCTAGACTCACTGTTTGAAATATTGATCTGGCCTTAGCCTCTGAATATGTCTAGGCTTGGCTCCCTCTGGCACTGTTGTGGTCAGACCCTGGAAGTACAGCCATGGAGACACCACACACCAGCCTTGCCTATCGGGCAAGGATCAAACCTTCACAGAAAGACCCCCATGGTTTTCTAGCCCAGCTACCTAAGGCCTCAGCCACAACCACTTAACAGAGGGGCCTTTCTACACTCTGGTTCTGTTCTCACTGAAGGGTCATTACAAATTGTTTGCTCAGACCAGCTTCCCCAGCACACTCACTGCTGTGCAGCTCTGTACGTGTGGCCATGGCTGAACAGCAAGAATTCCTGCCCATTTCCCTACTGGCTGGAGCATGATTAGTGTGTGTTTGTGGTTAATGATGTTGCTGTAGATTGTTCATTCCCTGCCTTGGCAATTCAGACAGTCCCTTTTCCCGTTGTATTGCCAGCACCTCTGGGAGTCCAGTAACAGAGGCAGGTTTTCTCTGGGCACTGAGATTTTTGAGGGCGTTGGTGGCTCCTTTCTTTCCTCACCCTGGAGTAAACTCAGCTTTTTATTCCATCCTTGATGACTCATGGAATAACAACAGCAGCATGAAGAGGAGAGTGAATATCTCACTGCCAGGGGGAAGGTGGACGCATCCCCTCTGTCTGACCATTGCCATTGTGGGAGAGAAGGTTTCAGTGGAATCGAATGCCCTGGCTCAGACAATAGACACAGGGAGGTTTTGCTGTTCATGGATCTGTGCAAAGGAAATTGTGTGTCTGTGTGAAAATGAGGAGGGATATGAAATGCCCACGTGGTGGTGCCTAAGGCAAAAGGGAACCCTAGAGGATTAGAACAGGATAAGTTCTCAAGCAACACGTTTCTTACTTTGCCCATCTGTTAGTTTTGATGATTATCGATGGAAAGATTTTGCCATTGGGTTGTGTGTTTACACAGAAATTGACATTTACCAACAAATACATAATTCTTCCTAGTCTGCTGGTGGTGAGTTTAGAGGGACACACTCACTCTTCCCACTCCCCATGCCAGGCCTGTGCTCTCCAGAATGTCAACTTCCCACAGAGCTGGGATCTTTCCCTCATCTCCCCCCAGACCACTGCCCCACCCCCACTTCTGGGGTCCCCTCCCAACACTGTCCAACTCCCCTGCTGGCAGGATCCCTTCCCATTCCTTTCATTTCCTGCCTCCTCTCTGAGCAAGAGCTCTGCACTGTTCCCACGCTCGGAATTGAACCCAGGCCGCCTGGGTGAAAACCAGGAATCCAGATCACGAGACCATATGAGACTTGTACAGTCAATAGCACATTTACACATTCACACCCAACAATTCAAAGTAGCCATTCAAAAAAACTTCAAAAACAGACTTCAAAGAGAAATGGCAGAGTTGCAATTGATTTGCAAACAACACCATTAATTTGAGCTTGAATAAGGACTGGGAGTAGCTGGCTCACGACAAAAGCAATTTTCCCTCTCTTGGTATTGACACCTCCCCATCAGTTATGGGGAGAGGACCACATCCACCCTGACTGAATTAGCCTTCAACACTGGTTCTCCCCTTATATGGTAACTCCCATCACTTCATGTTCCAATCTATATTTATGCCTCTATCTGCAATTTGCACTCCATGCATCTGAAGAAGTGGGCTTTTTACCCACGAAGGCTTATGCCCAAATAAATCTGTTAGTCCTTAAGGTGCCACCGGACTCCTCATTGCTTTTAATTCTAAGCTGATCTTAACCCTTTCAGTACCCTTACAAACTCAGATGCTTCTCACCACAGGCTGGCTGGTGGCTTTTCAGCCAGGCTCTCCCCTTTCATCAGCGCTTCAGTTGCTTGGTGTGGGGGTGTCTGTAGACGCAGGTGGCAGAGCGAGATAAAGCCTGGCAAATGTCTCTCCTTTTATCATGTCCTTTCTTCCCTAATGGCTTTCCCCCCCCCCTTCAGAGTCAGGTGAGCATCACTGCGTCTCTCCAAGCAAGTCTGAGCAATTCCCCGGGGGTGTCCTCATTCAGGTGAGTCATTACATTGTAGCTCCCTTGCTGGGCAATGGCTGTCGATGGGTTGTTTGACACCCTGTCCGGGTGTTGGTTACTTTCCTTGCTGTTGCCACTGGGGAGCTAATATTTGGCTGACTCCCCCACCTTGCAGCACAGTGACAACCACGCTGCACAATTATCATGACTTCATATGCATGAATGGTCTACATCTATAGGTAGAGAAGTGAGTTTCAGCCGATCATATCCTTTCCCTGATACCTTACAAGTCATGCTCTATATGTAAGATCACGATGATATGGGGGTTACAGCCGCTCCCCCAAAGGTATAGAATGTCACACTGAGATTCTATGTTCATTTGTTCTGTAACAGCATTACAGAGATCCAGTGACTGGCCAATGGCATTTCCAAGTGCTAAAATAGCAAGCGATGTCGGTCTCTCATTGGCCATCAGCGACTGAAGATGTAGTTTAATGAGCTGGAGTTTCAAGGCGAGGGTGGCTCTGTCCACTGCCTTCCGTTGCGCTGCTGGGCCCCAAGTCCCTGGTGGCCAATATGTGACGCTGGGAGAAGAGAGTGGGGTGGCAAGTGGCGGCAGGACTTTTGCCACCAGGGTCTAGCTGCCCAACTTCCTCCTGGTACTGCTGGCCCCCCGTCGCCCTCAGGTAACCCAGGAACTAAGGCAGGAACAGGGCGAGGAAGCGAGTGAAGCCGAGCAAGGAAGGCAAAAGTGAATCTTGTCTTCATGGGCCGCTCGCAATGACGTCCTTTTTCTGTGCCACAGCTGACAACAACATCCCAGACAGAAAAGCAGGAGGCCAAAAAGAAACCGAGCGGCTGCTGAAGTAGTTCAGTTGGGAGCGTGCTAGACTAACAGGCTCTTCTATCCGCCTTTGTGCACGGGTGGGATGTTTTCTGAAAGTGCAGCAGTGCCTTTAACTGCCACGAGTCCCTCATTTCAGGCTATGCAGCAGGAAAAGACAGCATGGGCTTCTGCACCGAGTTGGCCCACCTGACCTTTCATTCTTCTCTTGCTCTTTGTCAGCAAGGAGAAGAAAAAGCAGCTCTCCCTCAAGCTGGAGTCACAAGGGCGACGTAAGGACGACTTCCTGAGCCGCGGCTCCAGTGCTCTGCTCTGCCAGCTGACCTATTGAAGGGCTGTCACCACTTTCTCCAGGCTTGTCCATCGGTCTGTGCCAGGGTGAGCAACAGCTAAGCAGATGGAGTTTCTGTAGTGTAGTGGTTATCGCATTTGCCTAACACGCAAAAGGTCCCTGGTTCAAAACCAGGCAGAAACATGCTGGCTTCCTTTTGCCAGATCCCCTTGCTGTTCAGGAAGGCCTCCTCCTTCTCCTATTGGCCTGTCCGTGGGATAACTCCAACCCCTGCATGACAGAGGGTGCTGACAGCAGTGGAGAAAGCACCTTGGCGTCAGGCTGGAGAACCTAGAGGAGTGCGGCGTGTCACCTTTTGGAGGCTTGTGGCTTGGCCTCCTCTGCTGTTGGAGGTTGGCCGGTGGAGGCCGGCTCTTCCTGCTGGCCTCCTCTGCGTGACTTGCCAAAAGAGGAAGTGAGGCAGGAATGGGGCAAAAAAGGAAAGTCGAGCTGAGGAAGGCAGGGCAGAAGCTAAGCGCCTCAGTGCGGCTAAGTGGGGTTAGTAGAGCGTCACCATTTGTTCTGCAAAGCCAGGGGAGGTGCGGTTGGCTGCTGGGAGGCAGAAGCCTGTGCCTGCCTCTTGGCTTCCCAGGGGTGGCTACTTGCAGCCCAGGAGAGGAAGGGGGGTTCTAGGTGAAAAGAAAACAAGCAAAGCTGAGTCCAAGTGGATAACGGCTGCTCTTTTATGGCCATCCTGGGGGCATGACTGATGGTTTTAGAGGTGGAGGCTGGGCTGGCTGTGAGCAACTGGGATCCAGGAAACCCCCACCTGCCCTTCTGAGGACCAAACCCATGGAGGTGCGGTTGGCTGCTAGGAGACAGACCCCTGTGCCTGCCTGTTGGCATCCCAGGGATGGCTCCTTGCAGCCCAGGAGAAGCAGGGTTCTGGGGGGACGGAAAAGCAGCAATAGCGAGGCTGAGTGGGCTCCTTTCTGGCCGACATGGTGGGCTGTGGGGAGTGGGAGTTGCCTATAAGCCGTAAGTGGACTTGGTGCAGTGAAAACCGCTGCTCCATTCTGGCTGACCTGGGGGTGCCATTGATGACATGGGAGTGGGGGCAGGGTGCTGGTTGTGCACAAATGGGATCCAGGAAGCCCCAGCCTGCCCCTCCAGGGGCAGAGTCGTCGTCTTCTCTCCTGCCACGGGGAGCCCGGCCTAGAGCCTGCCCAGCATGTGCTGCAGCTCGAGCATTAAGCCTTCCTGTGTGGCCTGTGCTGGAGCTGACCCTGGACCCCTGTGGGGCACTGTTGGGGGAAATCCCGACTGCAAATAATTCTGGCCACAAGATCAACCCATTGGGTCGAATGGGGCAAGCTGGAGGCCTGGTGCCTTAGTCCGTGGGGCCAGCAGGTCAAGCCATTTTCCTGCATGTGGGGGAGGCAGCCACTATGGTTCGCCCTTCCTGCTCCCTGCGCTGCTGCACCCTAAAATCCCTGTCGGCTGGCAAGATGGGCTGGGAGCCTGGAGAGAGGAGGCAAATGGGTGACCCGAGCCCCCTTGGCCACTGCCCCTGCCCCAGGCAGCCCACAGAGACCTGATGCCTCCCCAAGTGACACACGGAGATGTGCCAGCAGCGCTAAGGTGGCTCCCTGCCCACTCTGCCCCCTCCCTCCCTGCCACATTGCTCCTGGAAGTGGCCGGCATATCCCTGCAGCCCGGAGAGCAAACGCCACAGCTGACCCGCCCCCGTATCCCACTGCCTAGGAGCCACTGTCGGAGGGGAGTGTGTGCCAGTCACTTTGGGAGCTGTGCTGCCCGAGGTAAGCACCTCCACCCCCGACCACCTCCTGCACCCCTACCCCTGCCCCAGCACAGAGGCTCTCTCTGTCTTGAACAAGCACTTTCAAGGATTGGCCAAGAACTTCTGCTCTGTTTCTGTGAAAGACACACAAAAAAGGGAGCCCAACGGACAAGTTTAGTTCGCAAGCACAAACTGGCAGGGCCAAGCCTGGATCTCTCGGTTACTCAGAAGGCTCTTCACCCAGCTCTTCCCAAAGGCCAGTCTCTAGAGGCTTTTGTGACATGATGTACTTCAAAATAGCTCCCAGTAGCTCACATAGTCATCATTCACATATGGCTGTGATATGTCCTACAAACCATTCCATGTAAGTTATCATATGAAAGTCATGATCTGCTGAAATCGGTTATTCTGTCCAAATATGTATAGCATGAGGGTGTGTGAAGTTATGCATTTTGCTGTATGGTTGTTACTGAAATAGGCTATAATTTTGCTAGTGACCCCTGCCGAGGAGGGTGTTAGGGGGAATTCTATGTATTAAGGAGGGTAACATCCAGTAGGATGAGAAAATTGCTTGACCTAACTATTGCCTAGTGTAATAAGGTGTAAAGTTTAGATTTTGCTGTGGTCATACAGTGCTTAGTGCTCTGAGTTCTGGCCTCAAGAGCCATGGATGCAAGTGGAGTTACGATGACCTTTTCCTTGTCTCCACATTTCTTATGTCCCTCCTTCTGACACTTGTCAGAAAAAACAACTGGTTTCTTTTGCAAGCATTTGCATTGCAAGGCAGAGGCAGTCCTCTCTGTTTCTGCAAAAGATTCACCAAAAGGTGGGAAGAGCAGACACATTTGTTAAGGCACTACTGGGAGCTGCATCCCTAACTGCACTTTACCTGGCAGGTGAGTCACCCAGCTTAGCCACGGTGCGACTCTCTGGGACTTTTCTCCCAACCGCTCCATTTTTCATCAATGACAATCAAAAGGAAGGTGACATGACATCTGTGTGTGAACATCTCCAGGGAATCACAAGGATGTGTGGCGCAGGCTCTTGTGTTGCAGCAATTGCAGCTGAAGCAACCGCCATGCCAATGCCAGTCATAGCAGCGTTTTCATCAACTCCAGGTTTGTGATTTGATTGTTTCCAATGTTTCTCTCCAAAGAAGCCTTTTCCTTAGCAAGCAATGACTTGGATACCAAGGGAGGCCTCTTCTGTTTCCTAGAAAGACACAGGAAAATGTGAGCAGAGGAGACAAAAGCCATACACCAAAGCACCACTGAGAGTTGAACCCAGGATCTCCTGTTTACTAGACAGGTGATTTAGCCAGCTAAGCCATGGTGCCTGCCTGAAGAAAGTATTTGCAACTGTTTCATTTGATGGTTCAAGTCAACACCTGCAAATTCTAAAGTACAGATGTTCCCCATTTCCCTCAAGACTTGCAGACCTTGAGGTGTCTGGCTCTCTGTGCACAGAAAGCCAGAGCTGAGTAGACAGAGGGCTTCTAACATGTGCCTCTCCCACCAGTCACTGTGATCATATAATGGTTAGTGATCTGTGTTTCAGTCGCAGCAACCTCAGCTCAGTTCTGAGTCATGGTAACCTTTCCTTCAGCTCCAGACTTCTCATTTGCCACTTTCCACGTGTGGTGGGCTGTCTGCCCCAAACAAGCAGGAGAAAGATTAAGGCAGCCTTGAAGAGGTGGTGCAGAACCCAGCCTATCAAGAAAGGGCTTATTGGGAGAGCCAATCAGGGGAAGGCTTGCTGGAGCAGCCCATATATAAAGAGCTGCTCAGCACAGCAAGAGTTAGTCACTCCTTGGCGTTTGAGGAGGGAGGATTGGCTGCCGTGAAGGAAGGAAGGAGCAGGGAGAGCACCATGATCAGAGTAGTGCTGGGGTAAGGGGTGCATGAGTGACCTCCTGGCTGACTACTGCCAGATTAAGGCCCTGATACAAAGGTGGAGGAAGGTTTTAGGTCTCTTGGGAAATGGTCCAGGGAAACAGATGGCAGGGTTGGAGGTTTACACCTTTTGCCTCAGTAGCCACTGACACAGGTGGCTACACCCTGGACTGCAGCCGGCCACTGAGGCAAGTGTCTGGGTAGAGGACATCCCCCCCACCAGCAGGGGGGAGAGAACTGAGTGGGGCACAGCCAGAGGGCTGTGTCCGTAAGAGGACACTGAAGTCCTGAGAGCAACATGGGTCCTAATGATAGAACAGATGGTGGCCAGATGCTACTAGATGAAGGCACCGGTGAACCAGAGCTAATTGCTAGGATGGTCAGCAGGAGGTGCTGCAGTGAGGCATGCCCCATGGCACCAAGACTTAGCCGCAAGGAAGGCTCTCTCTGTCTTGAACAAGCACTTAGAAGGATTCTGCTGACAGGTTTTTTTCTGAAAAGAGATACAAAAAAAGGAGCCAACAGACACACTAGCTTTGGCAAGGAAGAACTGGCAGGCCAAGCCAGGCTCTCCTGGTTAGTAGGAAGGTTCTTCAGCCAGCTCATCTCAAAGATCACTGTCTAGAGACCTTTTAATAGCCACTGAAGATGTTCACCACAAAAGAGATGCCAAAATGGAGTTCTCCACTGCCTGCAGCCATCACGCTACCAGGAGTTCTGTGCACAGAGAGGCCCCTGCTGGTGGGAAAAGGCTTTGGCAGAGACTCTTCTGACACCACCCATTCTCATATAGTGCTTGGCGCTCTGTGTTGTGGCTTCAGCATGCACAGATGCCAGTTCAATTGGGGGACATTTTTCCTGTCTCCACATTTGTCTAATGGCTCCTTTCAACACTTGTCACCAAAAAGACCTGTTTCTTTTGCAAGTGATGTACAGCTAGGCAAAGGCAGTCTTCTCCATTTCCTCAAAAATCACCAAGCTGTGGGGAGAGGAGACACATTCAGCCAAGCTGGATGCTGAATCTCCTCTTTATTCAGCAGGTGTCTGTGAAGGACACAAATCTACACCGTGTAGAGGTCAAGAATAGGACTTTATTACACACAGCGCTGGCGGAGTGGGCTTATTAGGCTCAGAGACACTGTTAATTAATTAATTACAATAGAATATATAGATTTTCCACGGGCGGGCGAAAGTGACACGCTAGACTGTTCCAAACCCTGGGACAGGTTTTGCAAGACAGGATAAGCACATTAGCCAATGATTAACAGATTAGATTATGTCTCCACCCATGGTCTCAAGTTAGCAAGTTAACATTTCATTAATACTTTGATAAAATGATATTAGTATAAAATATATATGTTGAATTCTAATTTGGGATCCATAGGAATGGAGCAACTCCTTTGATTGTCCAACAGGTACATTCCTAGGGGTTAAAGCAAAGAAAGAGTGAAAGTATATGGCAATAAAGATTGTTTTCTGTGTGTCTTAAGGCAGGCATTGGTCCCTTGGAGGGAGGTGGAAGGATGCCATATCTTATACTGACGTGCCAACTTTTCATAAACTCAAGGTTGGATCTGTGGGAAGAATGTCTCCCGAGAGAAGAAACAAACACAATAGGACTAGGGATTCTTTGTTCAATCTGCAACTCTGAATAAGACACAATCATTTAGTTCTAAGCTCCAACACCTGGGAATTTGCTGACCAGGCCTATCGTAGCAAGCAAGGCTTTCTGTTTACCCCAGCTTTCTCTTAGCTGGTCACTATTTGCTAGGCCTCTGGTCCTTGACCATACTCTGGACTTTGGGTCTGGAAAAGAACTGGCACAATCCATAGACCAGGTTGTTATATAAAATGCACATGGATTTGAACCCTTCACATACAGTAATGGCAAAGTTCTTGGTTCAGGCTTGTAACAGTGATGGAATAAACTGCAGGTTCAAATCAAGTCTCTGGAGTCTATTCAAAGCTGGGATGGGTCATTCAGTCCTTTGTACAGAGCTTCAGTTTGTAGCAAAGTCCCTCCAGAGGTATGAAGCAGGATTGAAGACAAGATGGAGACGAGGCATCTTGCATCTGAAGAAGTGGGTATTCACCCACGAAAGCTCATGCTGCAAAACGTCTGTTAGTCTATAAGGTGCCACAGGATTCTTTGCTGCTTCTACAGCCTTTTATAGTCTCTTGCCATGTGGTCTTTGCTTTCTTTGTCCCAAGGACACTCTGTCCAGCACGTGGCATAGAAAAACCTTAGAGTTCTCTCCATAGGCAGGTCCCTGCTACCTTGCTGAGCCACAAGGCCTATCTGCCTTCTCTCAATGGGTCCTTAATGGGCCATCAAGCAGGCTAGACAGAACTGACACCGGAAGCAGAGCACAAGATTGAAATATGGGCAGCATAGAGCCAATATTCATCATGTCAACTAAAAAAATGATACATCTAGAGATAGCATCATTATAATCAACCAATCAGAACCTCTCCATAGACCCCTTGCACGACACCTTTCTACAATATTGGCTGCAAATATAGAACAGTGGTCACAACGGTGATCTATACAGTTACAGATTATGTCAATAACGTCACAGGAGGTGACACGGCATCAGTGAGACTGATACTGGAATACTGCCTTCAGCTTTGGTGTCCTCATTTGAAAAAGATGTTGTGAAATTGGAGCTGGGGCAGAAAGAGCCAACAAATAGCAGAGAAAGGCATAACAAGACCCAATGGCTGGAAGGTGAAAAGAGACAAATTCATATTACAACTAAGGCACAAATATTCAACAGCGAGGATGATTCATCACAGGAACAAGCTACCAAGGAAAGTGGTGGATTCTCCATCTCCTGATGTCATTTCATGAAGACTAGATGCCTTTCTGGAATGTGTTTGCCCCCAAAGTAGCTCTTGTGTCCTACAGGAGGCCTGTGATATGCAGGGGGTCAGATTAGATGCTCTAATGGTCTCTTCTGGCCATAAAGTCGACTAATTTCTGAAAAACTGAGTGTAGCATTGGGAGCAGCGTCTGATGTTTCCCTTGTCTAGCCGGCTTGCTGCCTAGAATGAACGCTCCTGGAGTGGGGTGATCCACAGGGAGTAGCTCAAACCTCCAAAGTGCCTGGTCAGGGGCAGGACATTAGCCCAGCAAGGGAGGGGTGTGGCAGTGACATCACAAAGGCCTTTGGCAGGACCTCAGACTATTGGTCAAAGACTATTGGTGGGGAGGTGGTGACCTCACAGAGAGATGCTGACATCAGCCAGGCAGGACAGGGGCGAGGGGCCAGGGAAACCTCAGAGACCCCTGTGGCTTTGCTGCAGCAAGTCTCCTTCTCCAGGTCTCTCTCTGAGGACTGAGAGAGTATTCGGGTTCACGGACGTGAGCGCGAGGAGGAACCTCTTTCGAGTTTTCTCCTTCCCTTTTAGTGATTTTACTAGAGACCAGCCGTCCCTGTTTGGAAGGTAAGAGCCTCCTCGAGGGAAGGGGTGTCATGGGGTGTCACAGTTCAGATGCCGGTGGCCCCCCCATGTATGGAAGTTCCCGCCCCCTGCTCTGTGTTCGCAGGGCCGGAGAGCAGCATTCCACGGCAGTGATTTGCTCCTGGCTGCTGGAGCAGAGCAGCAGGCTCAGCTGCCAGAACTTCCTGCAGCTATGAAAGGGGAGGGGCCCAGCCTCTGTAGCAGGAATGCAGGGCAGGTGAGTTCACGGTGGGCATTGTGGGATACTGGCGGAGGCCAGTTATGGTGATTTAATGACCAGCAGCATCTACACTGGCACTCTGTCACTTTAAGTTAGCTGCAAAAAGCTCTAGGCCTCTCATCAAAGTGGTTTTATTTTGTCACCAAAACAGGGCAGTTTTGTCGCCAGACGTGGCATTGCAGTGTGTACACCAGCCACACCAAGCTGCCGACCGAGGGAGCGTTGTGTGTTCTTCACACACCTGAGCAATATATTTCTGCTGAAACAACTTTGTAGTGCAGACCTGGCCAAAGATTCACTCACACACACAGCTTGCAAGGAAAACGTCACCTGCTCCTCTGCTTTGCAGAATCCAAACACAAGGAAAGCTTGTCAGGTCCTGGTGGAGATGGCAGGGAGTCAGGTGTGGGCAGACACTATGTCTTACACCTAGGCAGGCACCATGGCTTAGCTGGCTAAAGCACCTGCCTTGGAAACAGGTGAGTCTGGGTTCAACTCCTAGTGGTGGCTTTTGGGGACCTGCTATTGGCTACTGTCAGAGGTCAAGATTCAGAGCTAGATGGGCCTTTGGTCTAGCCGAGTGTGGTTTTTCTCATGGTTTAAGTTACACTCACGGGCACTGAGGATAGAGTTACTGAACGTTTGGGAGTTAGGCGCTGATAGATCAGTGGTCCAAGCCCCTTGTAGACACACTCCTCCCTCTGGGACAGGGGCAGGTCTGAGCTCTCGCACCAAAGGCTCATTGTGGCTGCCAGAACCTGTGAGTGGCTCATTTCGTTTGCACCCTGGGTTAAGTCCTGCTTTGTGCACCGTGTCTGAGAATGAAAATCCTAAACCACCCTTTGAAATGACGAATGCAGCAGGACGTGTCATTGTCCCTGCCCCAAACCAGACAGACCAATGGAGAAATGCCGTAGAGTCCAAGGTAATACTTCACTGCGGTTTTACTATTTCCACTTGCTAAACTCCCTCCTATCTGCCCAGCCCAGGTGTCCTCTGCTTCAGCTGCTGCTCCCGGCCTGCTCTAGAGTCAAACATGCAGGGCCCCCAAGGGAACAGAGGCTGGGACAGGGCAGCAGCCTGGGCTGGGCTGGGCAGATGCTGGGAGTTCTCGTTCCCTGAGAACTGGCCTGGCTCCCTTCTCAACAGCAAACAACTCAATTCCACGCCCCCTCCCCAGAAAAACCAGCCTGCAGCCAAGGGCAGCAGGGGACGATTCCCTCGAGTTCCCACCGAGGCAGGAGAGAACCCAGGGCCTTTCTAGCAGAGCTTATGGAACCGACGTGGGGAAACCAGCCTTTAATAACAGGCAGTTCACGTTTAAGCTCAGTGTTTTTAACAATTTTTACAACCTTAAATAACCCTTCGATCGCAGTGTCACTATCCATAACATTGCTTCAGCCTTATAGGTTCCCAAGTGCAAAACTCAACATCTCTTCAAACACAAGAGAGTGCAGATCAGTCAGTGTTCAGATTCATCCCACATAAAAGAATCATGTTGTGGTACATATTGGCCTCATCATGTGGCCGTTGCCTCTCCCTCCACTCTGATAAAAGCTTTGGCATTTTGCACAGAAAATTCTTCCCTCCGGAGAGACCTGGGAACCAAGGCTGCCAGACAAACATCTTTAAGGGGAGGCATAACCTGTCAAAAAATGATCTCCCTCCTTCAGTTCAGTGACAGCCTGAAATGTTACTTATCCCGGCAGAGCCGGAGGATTGAAAGCCGCTACATCAAATCCCTGTGTAGCTAGCAGGAATGAACACAAACACTCCCTGGTATCTGAAGAGATGTTTAGTTTTACCCTTGGTAAAGTAGAAGTCTAAAGGGAAGGAAGGTGGTGCCATATATAAAGAGTGAAACACAAAACAATTATCATAGTTATACCCATAGTGACTGCAAAATATTTCTATATTCTTATTATCATCAGTGTATTATTTTCTCTGGTGTCTATACATTGACTATACCTTGACCAAGAAATTTGAATCTTGATAAAATAATTGACTACCCCTGGTTAAGGCAATGGACTTGATACCCACTCGGGTGTCCCTACACAGGTTCAGGTACTAACAACAGTGGCTGCCTTTTAGCCATAGCTTTTAATCAGGGCAATACATTGATCCTGTAAAATCATTTCCCAGCCGGAGTCCATTGCCCACATTCCTTAGGGCATTGGGCCACCATGGGGACGTTTCATTTCCCTCCTCGATTTCACACAGAGACACAATTTCCTTTGCACAGATCCATGAACAGCAAAACCTCCCTGTGTCTCTTGTCTGAGCCAGGGCATTCGATTCCATTGACACCTTCTCTCCTGCAATGGCAATGGTCATGCAGACGGGACGAGGCCACCTTCACCTCTGACAGTGAGATATTGGATCAGCTCTTTCTTTACGCTGCTGCTGTTAGTCCATGAAACATCAGGGATGGATGCAAAGCTGAGTTCATGCACCAACCCCCTGAAACATTTCAGTGCCCCAGAGAAATCCTGACTCCGGCTATTGGCATGATCTGGTGCAGATTCGAATAGGAACGGGACGGTCTGAATTGTCAGTGTGGGGAATGAACAACAATCTATAGCAATGTCATTAACCACAAACACACTCTAATCATGCTCCAGCTGGAAGGGAAATGGGCAGGAACTCTTGTTGTTCAGCCATGGACACACTTACACTAATGCACAGCCAGGAGTGTGCTGGGGGAGCTGGTCTGAGCAATGTGAAGTGACAATTCAGTGAGAACAGAATCATTATGTAGGGAAGCACCTATACACCAAGTAGTTGTGGTGGAGTGGTTAAGGCGATGGACTAGAAATCCATTGGGGTCTCCCCAGGCAAGTTTGAATCCTGCCAACTACGGAAGCATTAGTGTATTATCACTGCTCTTGTTGTAGTGCCTGAGCATCCACAGAGCCAGACCTGGTCTCACTCTGAGGTTGTCTACACTTAAAATGCTGCTGTGACACTGCTACAGCACTGTGGAGTAGACAGTTGCTACAGTGAGTGGAGGGGTTTTCCATCCCTGTAATAGCTACATTGACAGAACAATCTTTTCTTTCATTTAGCACTATCTAACCATGGCTTAGGGCAGCTTAATTATACTGATTACAGGGTTTTTCACACCCTGAAAGATGTACTTCTTAGAGGGTTTATCCCATAACCTGGTCCTTCTCGCATGACCTGAGAGCAGCAATACCCGCAGTTCAAGAGGTGCAAACAATTCAATGTTTATTGGGGTAAACTTCCAGCAAGCAATGATTCCAATTTTCTTCCTCAGTATCGCCCTTCCCAGCTCTAACACCACAGAGGCTTGTCTGTGTCCCTCTTTCTATTCCCCCCTTAGCAAAACATAACTCCAATTCCCCTACCCCCATTCCCATTCCCCCCCCCTTACTTCCTGATTGACTGCAAACTATATAGTAAAACTGGAGTTCTGCTTAGCTATACCTTAACCAATCATTTTACTGAAATGTAACTAACCAATCCTAACATATTGTAACATGATTATCTTACCAGTTATACCCCACCACCTTAATTGCTTTACACCCAACAAATTAATTATCCAGCAGACAGAAACAATCACAGAACCAGACAGAGATTATACAGACAAGCAATAGGAAAGTGGAGACTACAGTGATAGAACAACAAAGAAATGAGGATTTCAGACCCCAGCTATTGATAAGTGAGTTGTTGCCAGACAGGATGCTATGATGGTAGAGGTTGTGGATGCTGGTTGCTTAACTGTCTGGCCCCCAGGGCGGGATTTTGAGGGTCTCAGAATGCCAGCACCCATCTTTTGTTTGCTTAAAACGTGAGCAGGGAGATTCCAACACTGCAGAACTCATGGAACTCTAGGAAACGTGTAACTTTAGGTCCGGGTGAGTGTGCCTAAAAATCAGCTGTGCTGGAGAAGGTCTCTAGGAGTTGAAAGAGATGTGCCATCTTGGCCTCCCTAAAGAGTGTCATCAAATATTAATGAAAACTAGGGTTGATAAGTCACATTCTTTGTAGCGTTAGGATTGGGGACTGGTCCAAAGTGCCAGTTTTAAGACTCTTTTTTCCTCTCTCTTGGGTGTTCTGGTTTCTGCATAGAGACGTGGTTTCAAATCCCACTCCTGACATGACCATTTTCTTTTATCTGGAGAAAATGGCCTCACTTCAATCTCCTTTGCAACAATAGGACACCATTTGTTTAGCTTTTCTATTCCAGTAGTTGTGAGAGAAGTTCCAAACTAGGGGGAAACAGGGCCTTTTCTCTCGACCGATCAATTTTTGTCTTCCTTCATTCCAAGCCATTTTCTCAGATAAATCCGTATTTCCCACACTTTTGTTCAGCGTTCTTTGCTTTTATGAAATTTTAGGGTCATCATTTAATTGCCACACAACTGTACTTAATTGGATATTCTTGCAGAAGAGTTTTGCTTTCTGACCTGGAATTGAACAGGGGCTACCCAAGGGGGACAATGCTACTCCCTTTTCTTGCCTCATCCGAAAAAACAAACATTCCTGACGCCCTTTGTTTCCTTGCCCTTTTTAGGGTAAATTTACACTTCTCAGAAGTAGAATCCTTTACAAAACCACTCAAAATCTCAGCAATGTCGTAAGCAATGGCTTCCGGACACGTGCCCAGCTTTTCTTTAATTTGGTGACACAACTCCAGGCAAGGGACTGGATACAGGCCTGGATCAGAATCTTCATTACCAGAGCTAGAATTTCTATTTAAAAAGAGCTATTTTTCTGCTGCTATTAGATTTCCAACATTGATTTCATTTTATACACCTTTTGAGCATCTATTAAGGATAAATTGAACAAAAATACCACTTCTCTTTCCTCAACATCTGCATCATGAAGGGGAGCATTCCGAATAGGAAAGATCTTCTGTGGGGCATGGGTTACAAAAATGCTTCGGGAACCAAATACATGGGCATTTTGCCAAGTTAAAAATCACTTAATGTGGAATTCTCTCCCCAAATCATCTGAGAAAATACTGACTTAAATAATTGAACTACACTGTGATCATATGCACTTCCCTCAGTTAGTTGGGGTTCTGCTGTTGTTCACCATTTCTGAGTGGAGATTTTAAATCACTGCTGTTTCTTTGTCAGCATGTGCAGTAAATTGGAGAGTTCTCCGTTGTTGACAGAACTGCACTTGAACTTTCTCCGTGTCATCATGGAGGGGTGGGGAAAAAGCAAAGCTGAAGTGACAAATGAGGACTTTAGGAAATGGTCATTTGTCTTCAATTCTCCAATAAATCTGAGCTACGTCCTATCGAACTGAACTAATATCCAATTGGGTGAGCAAACAGCCTTCAGTAAAGAGAGAAACACACATCACAGAGAGACAGAATACATGACAATGAAAGTATGAAGAGAAATTCCAGAGCAGGTTACATCTGATTATTTAGAATCAGGACAAGAGATTCTCCCATCACATTCTCCTCTGATCCATTCAAAGCAGCTTCACTCAGCACTCTCTCAATAGTCAGTTATGTTATTTACAAAATTGTAAGTATCCCAGCATCCCATAATGGGGGACAAAATAGTCCTCTTGCCAGAAGTGGCCTTACCAATATATGAAACCTGGAATTTAAACGCCAAATAATCACACTATGTTTGGGATCCATTTAAATTCCCCTTCCAGGTCTTTGACACTTTCAGCTCCAGTCATAGCGACTCTGATATAGGAGGAAAGAAATCAAAGCATCATCTCCAAGCACAGACAGCTGAGAACTCTTCCTCATATGACATTTTGAGAAGTGGAGGGATAGAATGTGATGAAAATAAACTCTGCACAGAGAAGCCAAAATGTAACCGTTCTGGAGTGATGGGGAAGGAGGGAATCTCTGAACCACCCCATCTCCTTCCAGTGTCACAGAGGCTGAAATGACACTTTTTTCCCCTGCTCCTCTTTATTTAACTATAACATGAAAAATTCCCAATGTAACTGCTCTTCAGCACAACCCAGAGCAACGTGAGAACAATTGGCAAGGATACAATCTGTACCACTGGCAACTCTAACAATAACTTTGCAGTAGGAGAAATGGTATAAATGTGACGCTCCCTGGTTCCTCATAGGAAGGGCACACTCCAATTACTTGTAGGATAATTGAGTTGATAGAAGGGACAAATGGGCCCACTTCAAAAGAAGGCAAACTACAAAAGGCATAAATGGGCCACTCATCTGGCCAAGCTGAGGGATAACGGTGCTGCAAACAGTTCAAACAGATTTAAAAAGTTATTATGTGGGAATCAGGAAAAGTATTAAAGAAAAAAAATTGATAGCCCTAGAGGGTTTTATGGTGTTCACTGCCCTTGCAGTTTCTCTGATGGCTAATATGGGCTGAGTGCCAAGAGAAGGTTTTCCCACACTCATGGCATTCGTAGGGCCTCTCCCCTGTGTGGATTCTCTGATGTGCGATAACGTTTGAGCGCTGACTAAAGCTTTTTCCACACTCACGGCATTCGTAGGGCCTCTTCCCTGTGTGGATTCTCTGATGTTTAGAAAGGTCTGGGCTGCTGGTGAAGGTTTTCCCACACTCACTGCATTCGTAGGGCCTCTTCCCTGTGTGGATTCTCTGATGTTTAGAAAGGGCTGAGCTGCTAGTGAAGGTTTTCCCACACTCACGGCATTCATAGGGCCTGTCCCCTGTGTGGATTCTCTGATGAACAGAAAGGGTTGATCTTTGAGTGAAGGTTTTCCCACACTCATGGCATTTGTAGGGCCTGTCCCCTGTGTGGATTCTCTGATGAACAGAAAGGGTTGATCTTCGAGTGAAGGTTTTCCCACACTCATTGTATTCATAGGGCCAGTCGCCTGTGTGGATTCTCTGATGATTAAGAAGGGCTGAGTAGTCGCATAAGTTTTTTCCACACTCTGTGCATGTATTTTTTCTCTTTCCAATGATGATTTCCTGCTTTGTTGTGGTTTCCTTGAGGTCCTTCTGAGTTCCCTGAGAGGAAATACGTTTACCCATTTTCACCCCCGGCTGGTTTCCTTGTTCTCTTTCTGGTCTGTGCTGAATCTCACAGGATTTTTCCTCCTCATGACTCCTGGACACATGGCTTTTTGATCTTTGCAATAATGCTCTGAACTTATCCACTTGCTGAACATTTTTCTGCTGAGAATTCTGCTCCTCTTTCTCACATGCCATTGCATCACCTGCTGTGAAAAAGACAGAAACATCAAACAGGGATGAAAAGTGAAAAGCCAAAACAAACTAAGTGCTGGAGGGAGGTCAAATAAAAATCACAAACTGAACTCCCCCATACTCTTCCCCAAAACAGGAGAGAGGAGGGGATCAATTTGGCTTTCAAATACCATCCAAATTCTCAGGGGGAAGGGAGGAAGCTACTGCCTGGTGTCTGCTAGGATCTACGGGAAGCCATGAGCTATAGTTACCCTGAGGACATGACCCCTGCTGGCAACAATAATGAACTGAGACACCTCTCAAGGGCTTGGTAGGGCATCCCAGATGTTTCCTTCAGGCACTTTCACACTCAGAGTTGGTTTAATGTTTCCTCACCTCTGCAGGGAGATCTCAGGGTCTGTTTTCCCTCTGATCCCTGCAGGTCTGAGACCCATGGCTCTTCCCCTTGTTCCAGCTGGGAGATCACATCAGGTTTGGAAAATGGAAACCCTGCTCAGATGAAAGAAAACAAAGGAGTTCTGTTGATTTCATAAAACTTTCTCATAAAAAACATTCTATTAATTTAACTTTAATACTTAGTGTGACCCGGTGTGCCTGGGCTAGTCCTCACTGAAAATGCCAAGACCAGGGCAGGCTGAAAAAGGGAGAGCAGAGGCTCCCCAAACTGGTGGTTATCACAGAAGTTAAACTCACCAACCAGTCACCAACTGTGCTTTTGATCCCCGACACTGGTTATCGAGAAACTGAAAAAAGAAATCACACGGCCCCCTTTATTCCATCCCAGTTCTCTGACTCCTAATCAGCACCTAGGTCCAGCACAGTGAGAGGTTATTTAAAAACTCTGCTCACATAAACAAAGTGTTCTTCTGACCCCAGAGTCAGCCACATTACCAGGTCAGTATAGGTTTGGATCTTACTCAAAATACTACGATGCCAGCCAATCATTGGCATCTAAACTAAAGGTTTATAAGCAAGAAAGCATCTAAACTAAAGGTTTATTATAAAAGAAAAAGAAATAGGGAGTTGTTAAATGGGAAAGCAGTCAGACACATTCAGAAATCTATACATCTGGTTCTTAGCAGTATTGGTGAGTTACTGGCTTGAAAGGCTCTCTGGTACACATCCATATTATTCAGTCCTTTGTTCAAGCCTTCAGTTTGTAGAGAAGTTGCTCCAGAGGTAGGAAGAGGAATTGAAGACAAAATGGAGATGATGCAGCTGCCCTTTATATTCCTTTTGCCAAGTGGCTTCTAATTCCTGTGTCCCAAACACAAGCTTCACAGCACATGGCATGGAAAAGCCTTGGAGTTCTCAGTACACAGTGTGATACAGCATGGCCAGAGGGCAGCAGAAGAGGGTTAGAAGGGAGCCTTATTCCCTGCAAGGGGAGGAAGGTTTGCTACAGATTAACTAGAGCACCTGAAGCCAGTCAGGTGATAAAAACCCCTGCTTCAGTCAGACAGTGTGGGAGTTGGAGCAGTTTTGAAGAGAGACAAAAGGAAAGTTTGCAGGAATGCTGCAGTGGGCTGAGAAATCCAAAAACCCTAGGTAAGGGGCACCTGGCTTGTGTAGAAGGAGGGCAAGAAGCCCCTCCACAAGCTGAAGGGCAAGAGAGGGAAGTAGCCCAGGGGAAAGAACTGCCAGTTCAAATGGTTCACCACTAACCTCAGGGCTCCTGGGTTGGGACCTGGAGAAGAGGGCGGGCCCAGGTCCCTCCCTCTCCACTCCCCTTCTCAAGGACACTAATGGGGTAATTAAAATACCGATTCAGAGGCAAGCAGTGGTGCCCTGAACCTTCCCCAAAGAAGAGAAAGCGCGAGACCCAGCATAACCGTACCGGCAATTTGCCACAGTATTTATAATATAATAATAATAATATAAAGTGTCTCTCAATTCCATACAGTGTCACTTAATAAATCAGTGAATTCCCAGGACCGGTTCCTCAGGTGTTTGAAGATGCCGAACACCTTGCTTGTGAGGGACTAGAATACCCACATATATGTTGGGAACACACAGACACTGTGCTAGTCTGTTCCCCTATGTTCACTCTTCTAGAAAATTATGATCAATTTTGTTCATAGTATGTGTCAGGGCTGAATCCCCACTCTGTCACTCCGAGTGCAGAAAGTGGGGGCCCGACAGGATTCTACAAATTAATTTGTGCCACTCTAGGCTTGTACTAAAGCCCCAACGTTACAGCTTTTCTCTGACCTTGGTCTGGTAAATGCTGCCACCACCCAAATGCAAAAAACCCCCAACCCTTGGACCCAGGAAGGAGCACTTGAGAATTCTTCCCTTTGGGGCACCCTCTTTCACCTCCCCCCTGGGAAAGAGCTGAGAAAGAAAACAAAGGAAATTAGCTGTGACTACCAGCTAATCAAACAACACACACAAACCACTTAGGACACCAAAAATCCAATCCTGTTCTTAAAAGAGGAAAATTTAATTAAAATTGAAAAGGAAAACAATACATCTGGAACTTAGGCTTTAATAATAAAAAAAAAACTGAACTTAGGCTTTAATAATAAAAAAAAAAACAATACATCTGGAACTTAGGCTTTTGCTACATCTTAAAAGAAAATTTTTGTAAGCACCCAAAATAGCTTTCTTGGGGGTTCAGCTTAAAGCTTACAAGCAAACAAAAGCATCTGGGACAGCACTGAGGAGATCCAAAAGCCAAAATAAAAAATAAACCTGATTGTGTCTATCTAAACATTCCCTATCCAAATCATTTCTTTTAGGTATGGAAGATGAATTTTCATACCTGCTTCAAGGCATACACAGCATTGCTACTCCGTGTCGCCTTCTCCGGAGAACAACAGACAAAGGGAAAGTTACTTTCCCATTTAAAAAAGTTCTAGCCTTTCCATTGGCTCTTTTGGTCAGGTGCCCAATACTTTTTTTTTTTTTTTAAACCCTGTTGGCTTGTTAACCCTTTAGAGGTAAAGCAAGCAGAGAACTCGCACCAACAGGGATTTTACAGCCCGCTGGCTGGCTGGGTGTTTATAAAAGGGAGATCCCTCCCCTCCCCTTCATTTATCACTGTAGGGCTTGTGAGGTACCATTTGAAAAGACATAATCTACTGAATATCCTCCTGTTAAACTGTGTAGCAACATTGTATGGAAAGTGATGAGATTTTACGGTATGATATTACTGAAAAAGCTGCAACCCTAACCTTAAGTTCCTCAGAGACAGCAAGGCAAACAACTGGTCAAATAGCCATTCTCCACCAGGGGGAAGGTGTGAAGATGACATTTACATTCCATCACAGGGACACTTGAAGCTCGTATCTATGACAGCCTGTCACCACGACTCAGCTGGGAACTGAAGTGGTTTCTAGTACAAAGGACTGAATTATAAAAAGAGTTGAGGAAAATGCATGAGACTCTCTCTCTCCCCCCACCCCTTTCCCTCTGCTCATGACAACTCCTGAAGAACTGAATGTGGGCGGCAGGGGCAGGTTAGGAGGAGTCCTGGCTGAAAGGAAAACCAGCCTGTCTCAGCACATGGCGAGAGAAACATTTGTTTTAAATCCCTTTTAGCTTGTTAAGTTAAACATTAGTTTGTGTTTTATCTTTGCATTTCTTTCATAAACAATTCTGACTTTTATGCCTCATTACTTGTAGTCACTTCAAATCTTTTTTTTCAGTAGTTAATAATTTTGTTTCCTTTTTTTTATCAAACCAGTGTGTTTGGATTAAAGTGTGTTGGAAACTCCATTTGGAATAACAAGGCTGGTGCATGTCATTTTCCACTGATGAAACAACAGATTTCATATGAGCTCCCATTGTTCAGGAGTGTGCTGGACAGTGCAAGATGCACATTTCTGGGGGAAGTCTGGGACCAGAGAATTTTCTGGGGTTCTCCTGTGGGGCACTGTAATTTGTGAGTCACTGTCTAGCAGCACTCAATACTGTGTAGCTGGGAGCGAGTTACATGCTGGAGACTGCATGTGAACTGCCCAGGAGTGGCTGCTCTCACAGTAGAGCAGTGTAAAAGGCACCCCAGCTTGGGGAACTGAGGGGACACAGCTGTTAACAGTCCAGATTATACTGTGCTTAATGTCACAGACACTCAATTTCAGAGTCTCTTAAAACACACAAAGTAAATACACGTCCCAGAAACCAAAGTCTCCCTGGCACTGCTTCTTGCTGACAGATGGGTCCAGAGACAGAGTCCTCGGGAAGCTGGGAACATAAGCGTGGGGTTCAGTGGAGAACGGGAACAGGAAGGGCAGGGATATTATTGAATGCAGGATCTCAGCAGTACTAGATGTCAGGATAACACATAGTGCAGCCCATTGGCAAACATAATCCCAAATATACATATAAAATGATGGGGTCTAAATTAGTTATTTCCATTGATTTATACAAGGGCAATAAGATATTCTCTGTATTACTGTCTATCCCTTTCTAAATAATTCCTAACATCCTGTTTGCTTTTTTGACTTCCGCTGCACACTGCTGGATGTCTTCAGAGAACTATCCACAATGACAAAAAGATCTTTTTCCTGATTAGCCTAATTTTGCCCCCATCATATTGTATGTATAGTTGGGGTTATTTTTTCCAATCTGCATTACTTGACATTTATACACATTTGCCATTGTGTTGCCCAGTCACTTAGTTTTGTGAGATCTTTTTGAAGTTCTTCACAGTTTGCTTTGGTCTTAACTATCTTGAGCAGTTTAGTATTGTGATGTTATTGATATAATCTGGGACCATATAGAATGTGGTTGCAACCAAGGTCCTGTAGTGGCACCAAATCTTATGTACAGGGGGTCATATAAGGTGTCCAAGACCAGTTTATGGGTTGCTGGTTATAATTATGGTGTCTATATGTATGTATCATTTTGTAGTTGAAGTTATGAGTATTGGCTCTATCCTGTCTGTATTTCAAACTTATGCTGTGCTTCTGGGAGACATCCCAGACAACTTGGTGTTAGCTCTGCCTAGCCTGCTTGATGGCCCATTAAGGACCATCAGCTATTCAACTGACCCATTGAGAGAAGGCAGATACGCCTTGTAACTCAGCAAAGTATGCAGGGACTTGCCCATGTGACTCCAGACTCCATTTTGCTGTCATTTTCCACAGTAAGAACAAAGAAGTGTTCTTACACCTGGAAAAGCCTATAAAAGGCTGATGCCTCATCTCCATCTTGTTTTCAATCCTGCTTTTTACCTCTGGAGGAACTTTGCTACAAACTGAAGCTCTCAACAAAGGACTGACTGACCCATCCCAGAGGAGGATGTACTCCAGAGTCTTGATTTGAACCTGCAGTTTACTCCATCACTGCTACAAGCCTGAACTAAGAACTTTGCCATTACTGCATGTAATTGATTCCATTTAACCAATTCTAGCTCTCAGCTCTATCTTTTTCCTTTTATGAAAAAACCTTTAGATTTTAGATTCTAAAGGATTGGCAACAGCATGATTTGTGGGTAAGATCTGATGTGTATATTGACCTGGGTCTGGGGCTTGATTCTTTGGGATCGAGAGAACCTTTTTCTTTTATTGGGGTGTTGGTTTTCATAACCATTCCTCCCCAGGACGAGTGCACTGGTGGTGATACTGGAAGACTGGAGTGTCTAAGGGAATTGTTTGTGTGACTTGTGGTTAACCAGTGGGGTGAAACCAAAGCCCTCTTTGTCTGGCTGGTTTGGTTTGCCTTAGAGGTGGAAAAATCCCAGCCTTGGGCTGTAACTGCCCTGTTTTAAGCGATTTGTCACTCTCAGTTGGGTCCCACCAGAACCGCATCATCACAAGTATCATCTGCAAACTCTGCCACCTCACAGTTTACCCCTTTCTCCAGATCATTTATGAATATGTTGAATACGATTGGTCATAGGACTGACCCTTGGGGAACACCACTAGTTACTCCTCTCCATTCTGAAAATTTATTCCTACCCTTTGTTCCCTGTCTTTTAACCAGTTCTCAATCCATGAAAAGATCTTCCCTCTTATCCCATGATAACATAATTTATGTAAGACCCTTTGGTGAGGGACCTTGTCAAAGGCTTTCTGGAAATCTAATACACTATGTCCACTGGATCCTCCCATACTCGGGGGGGGGGGGTGTGTGGAGAGGGGAGTGGCACTGTATGTTAAAGAAAATGTAAACTCAAATGAAGTAAAAACCTTAAATGAAACTGCATGTTCCATAGAATCTCTCTGGATAGTAATTCCATGCTCTAATAAGAATATTAGAATAGGGATCTGTTATCGACCACCTGTCAAAGACAGCGATAGTGAGGATGAAATGCGAAGGGAGATTAGAGAGGCTATCAAAATAAAGAACTCCATCATAGTGGGAGATTTCAATTATCCCCATATTGACTGGGTACATGTCACCTCAGGACAAAATGCAGAGACAAAATTTCTGGATCCTTTAAATGACTGTTTCTTGGAGCAGCTGTACAAGAACCCGCAATGGGAGAAGCAACTCTCGATTTAGTCCTGAGTGGCGCGCAGGATCTAGTCCAAGGGCTAACTGTAACAGGACCGCTTGGAAATAGTGACCATAATATAACAACATTTAACATTCCTGTGGTGGGAAGAACAGCTCAACACTGGCATTTAATTTCAGGAAGGGGAACTATGCAAAAATGAGGGGGTTAGTTAAACAGAAATTAAAACGTACAATGACTAGAGTGAAATCCCTGCAAGCTGCATGGACACTTTTCAAAAACACAATATTAGAGGCCCAACTTAAATATATACCCCAAATTAAAAAACACAGCAAAAGAACTAAAAAAGAGTCACCGTGGCTTAATGACCATGTAAAAGAAGCAGTGAGAGATAAAAAGGCATCTTTTAAAAAGTGGAAGTCAAATCCTAGTGAGGTACATAGAAAGGAGCATAAACACTACCAAATTAAGTGTAAAAATGTAATAAGAAAACCCGAGGAGGAGTTTGAAGAAGGGGCTAGCCAAAAACTCAAAAGGTAATAACAAAAGTAGGAAGTCTGGGGCCACTGGACGATTGAGATACAAAAGGAGCCCTTAAAGACGAGAAAGTCATTACGGAGAAACTAAATGGATTCTTTGCTTCAGTCTTCATGGCTGAGGATGTTGGTGAGATTCCCAAACCTTTTGTGGGTGACAAATCTGAGGAACTGCCACAGATTGAAATGTCAATAGAGCAGGTTTTAGAACTACTTGATAAACTTAATTGTAACAAGTCACCGGAACCAGATGGTATTTACCAAGAGCTCTGAAGGATATCAAATGTAAAATTGGGGAACTATTAGCTATGGTTTGTAACCTGTCTTTAAATCGGCTTCTGTACCCAATGACTGGAAGATTGCTAATGTAACGCCAATATTTAAAAAGGGGTCTAGAGGTGATCCTGGCAGTTACAGACCGGTAAGTCTAACGTCTGTACCAGGCAAATTAGTTGAAACAATAGTAAAGGAATAAAATTATCAGGCACATAGAAGAACAAAAATTGTTGAGCAATAGTCAACATGGTTTCTGTAAAGGGAAATCGTGTCTTACTAATCTATTAGAGTTCTTTGAAGGTGTCAACAAACATGTGGACAAGGGGGATCCAGTGGACATAGTGTATTTAGATTTCCAGAAAGCCTTTGACAAGGTCCCTCACCAAAGGCTCTTACGTAAATTAAGCTGTCATGGGATAAAAGGGAAGGTCCTTTCATGGATTGAGAACTGGTTAAAGGACAGGGAAGAAAGAGTAGGAATTAATGGTAAATTCTCAGAATGGAGAGGGGTAACTAGTGGTGTTCCCCAAGGGTCAGTCCTAGGACCAATCCTATTCAATTTATTCATAAATGATCTGGAGAAAGGGGTAAACAGTGAGGTGGCAAAGTTTGCAGATGATACTAAACTGCTCAAGATAGTTAAGACCAAAGCAGATTGTGAAGAACTTCAAAAAGAGCTCACAAAACTAAGAAATTGGGCAACAAAATGGCAAATGGAATTTAATGTGGATAAATGTAAAGGAATGCACATTGGAAAAAATAACCCCAACTATACATACAACATGATGGGGGCTAATTTAGCTACAACGAGTCAGGAAAAAAGATCTTGGAATCATCGTGGATAGTTCTCTGAAGATGTCCACGCAGTGTGCAGAGGCGGTAAAAAAAACAAACAGGATGTTAGGAATCATTAAAAAGGGGATAGAGAATAAGACTGAGAATATATTATTGCCCTTATATAAATCCATGGTACACCCACATCTCGAATACTGTGTACAGATGTGGTCTCCTCACCTCAAAAAAGATATTCTAGCACTAGAGAAGGTTCAAAAAAAGGGCAACTAAAATGATTAGGGGTTTAGAGAGGGTCCCATATGAGGAAAGATCAAAGAGGCTAGGTCTCTTCAGCTTGGAAAAGAGAAGACTACGGGGGGATATGATAGAGGTCTATAAAATCATGAGTGATGTGGAGAAAGTGGATAAGGAAAAGATATTTACTTATTCCCATAATACAAGAACTAGGGGTCACCATATGAAATTAATAGGCAGCAGGTTTAAAACAAATAAAAGGAAGTTCTTCTTCACACAGCGCACAGTCAACTTGTGGAACTCCTTACCTGAGGAGGTTGTGAAGGCTAGGACTATAAGAATGTTTAAAAGGGAACTGGATAAATTCATGGTGGCTAAGTCCATAAATGGCTATTAGCCAGGATGGGTAAAGAATGGTGTCCCTAGCCTCTGTTTGTCAGAGGATGGAGATGGATGGCAGGAGAGAGATCACTTCATCATTGCCTGTTAGGTTCACTCCCTCTGGGGCACCTGGCATTGGCCACTATCAGTAGAGAGATACTGGGCTGGATGGACCTTTGGTCTGACCCGGTATGGCCGTTCTTATGACCTGCTCTGTCCTTCCGATATATTTTGTACCCTGGAATGATTGTGTCCCATTGATTGTCCTCACTCCACCAGGTTTCTGTGATGCCTATTATGTCAATATCCTCCTTTAACACGAGGTACTCTAATTCACCCATCCTATTATTTAGACTTCTAGCATTTGTGTACAAGCACTTGAAAAACTTGTCACTGTTTATTTGTCTGCCCTTTTCTGATGAGTCAGATTCTTGTGTATGTGAATGCTTCTCGTCTGATCTGGCCCCTACTTTATCCTCTTCCAGCCTCTCTGCCTGACTAGAACTAGAAAATCTCTATCACTAGTCTCTCCTCTAAGACAAGTCTCTGTCCGATCCACGAGCTCCTCTGCAGCCATTGGCTTTCCCCCATCTCTTAGTTTAAAAACTGCTCTACAACCTTTTTAATGTTAAGTGCCAGCAGTCTGGTTCCACTTTGGTTTAGGTGGAGCCCATCCCCAAAGTTTCCCCAGTTCCTAATCAATCTAAACGCCTCCTCTCTACACCATCATCTCATCCACGCATTGAGACTCTGAAGCTCTGCCTGCCTACCTGGCCCTGTGCGTGGAACTGGAAGCATTTCTGAGAATGCCATCATAGAGGTCCCAGATTTCAGTCTCTTTCCTCGCAGACTAAATTTGGCCTCCAGGACGTCTCACCTACCGTTCCTTATGTCACTGGTGCCTACATGTACCACGACCACGGCTCCTCCCCAGCACTACACATAAATCTATCTAGATGCCTTGAGAAATCAGAAACCTTTGCACCAGGCAGACAAGTCACCATACGGTTCTCCGGGTCATCACAAACCCAGCTATCCTTGTTTCTAATGATCAAATCTCCCATTACTAACAGCTGCCTTTTCTTAATGCCTGGGGTTCCCTCCCCGGAGAGGTAACCTCAGTGCAAGAGGTTACCCCAACACCATCTGGGAGGAGGGTCCCAACTATGGGAAGGTTTCCCTCTGCTCCCATTGACAGCTCTCCTTCCCTGGGCCTTTCATCCTCCTCAACAGCGCAGTGGCTGTCTGACCGGAGGTGGGAGAAATCTACAGTGTCCCGGAAAGCCTCATCAACATACTTCTCTGCCTCGCTTAGCGTCTCCAGTTCCACCACCCTGGCCTCCAAAGCCTCCACGCGGTCTCTGAGGGCCAGGAGCTCCTTGCACCGAATGCACACGTAAGCCACCTGCCCACAGGGCAGGTAATCATACATGCTACATTGAGAGCAATAAACAGGATAGCCCCCACTCTGCTGCTGGGCTTCTGCCTGCATTCTCTCTTACAGCCACCTAGGCTAACAACAGGGGTTTTGTTTCAATCAAGAAGTTTGTATTATAGCTTAAATGTTTTAAAGAATGGCAAGAGTACCTCGCCCCCTTCCCACTCCCCTTCCAAACTCCCTCACGAAACTCCCCATTAGCAGCCCTGTTTGAAAAGCTCCCTGGTCACTTGCTCACTGCTTTACAAAGCACTCCCCTATCACATACCCCCCAGCCTCTGCTTGAGCCACTCAGGGTAGGGGGCTGAGAGCACCCCCAGGACCCCAGCCCACCCTCCCAGCCCCCAGACCTGACTCCTGCATCCCCTCCCACATAACGAGCCCTCACACCCCATGCTCTGACTCCTGCACCCCCCGCACATCCTCAACCGCACCCTGAGCACCAAATGGGAGCTCCTGCACACCCCCCTCTACATTGCCATCTGCACCCCTCACACCACATGGGAGCTGCCCCAGGTAAGCACTTCACACCCCAACCTCCTGCCCCAACCCTGAGCCCCCTCCTGCATCCTAAAACCTGGCCAGACCCTGCACCCCCAATCCCCAGCTGCTCCTGCACCCCAACTCCCTCCCAGACCCTGCACCCCCAGCCCTGACTCCTGCCCCCTGAACACCCTGCCCTCCCTGACCCTTGCACCCCCTCACTCCCCCAGCCCTTACTCCTTCTCCCCTCTCAAACACACCCCAGTTCTCTGCCCTCCCTGATTCCTGCAACCACCCATAACCACTTATCCCCCACTCTCTGCCACCACACACACGCCCCCAGCCCTGACTCCTGCCCCCCTCCCACAC
>NW_025422956.1:0-13225 GCF_020497125.1 Mauremys mutica
AAGCCCCACAGGACTGGACACTGACTTCTCCTGACCCAGGGGACACACCCAGAGGCGTTGCCAGCAAAATGCAGCTGATTTTCGGTTCACCGGCCAGTACGCGGGTGCACTTAGACGCCCTGGTGGGCGCTGTGGCATCCGCAGGCACCACGTTGGGGACCCCTGTTCTAAGCTGTCAACCCTCTCTGCCTGAGGCCGCGGGGCCCTTTCTTCCTCTCTCGGGGCACCAGGTGAAACAGTACCAGAGTCGACTGTCAGCAAACAAGGGTAAATAAAGGAATGAAAGAAAAGAAGTGGGGGGGACTTTGGACAGATCCCAACAGGATATGGGGCTCTGGGAGACTCTCAGTCCCCTTCAGAGTTTACTGGGTTTCCAGCATTGCCTTTGAGGGTGCTGCTCCCATGCCCTCCCCTCCCCCTTTCCTGCCACCACAGGGCCTGTCACCGTCACTTCCTGAGGGGTGACCCCAGAGGGTGTGTTTTGTTATCCCTCCCCGAACCGGCCCCCTTGTGCACCCTCCGTCACTCACCTCTGAGGAGACAAGGCGGGTCCTGGGGCGCGGGCACTGCTGTGCTGGAGATGGGTGGCAGCCTGGACCCTCCTAGAAGGTTGCTGGGATGCTGACGTGCCCTGGAGGACAACGGGGGTTTGGTGGAGACCACAGACCCTTTGGCCCACACTGTGTCCCTGTGAAGCCTGCTCTGCAGTGCTGCCAATTGCTGCTGGTGGCGTTGTGCCCGTTAGTCTCTGTAGCGCTGTCCCCAGTGACTGGAGAGCACGAGCACCGGCCTCAGGCAGACTGGTGAGAAGCAGGGAACAAACCCCAGACTGGGTGTGAGGTCTGTATGGAGATTTCACCAACCAAGAATCCAGTGTAAACGCTTCAGGCTCTGTAACAGCATCAACGTGGAACCACAGCCAGTCCCCTTGGGTGATCCCATATATCTCACCACGCAGGTGAGCTCACCTTTGTGACAGATGGTCCCTGGCACTGGGCGTTCTCAACCTTTTTCTTTCTGAGGTCCCCCCTCCCCCCAACACGCTATAAAAACTCCGCAGCCCACGTGGGCCACAGTAACCAGAGCTGGCGTTAGGGGGGATGCCACAGGGGACCCCACAAAGCTCTATCGCTCAGGCCAGGGGTCTCAAACACCCGGGCTGCATGCGGCCTGCGGGGCTCTTGGGTGTGGCCGCCAAGCTCCCCTCTGCCTACCCGCGGGATGGCCCCCGTGCCGCTGCGAGCCCCGTGCCGCTGTCTGGAGCAGCTGGCAGCTCGCCCCTCCCGGCCGGGGGAGGGGGAAAGAGGCAGAGGGCTCCTGCATTGCCTCCTTCCAGGCACCGCCCCCCACAGCTCCCATTGGCCGGGAACAGGGAACCGCGGCCAATGGGAGCATCGCGGGAGGTACCTAGAGGAGCGGCAAGAGAGCGCACGCCCGGAGCCCTGACCCCCACCCCCCGAGGCTGCAGGGACATGGAGCAGCGCGGGGCCGGGGGCCAGGGCAGGCAGGCAGGGACCCTTCCTTGGCCCCGGTGCCCACTGCTGCCACCCCGGAGCCGCTCTAGGTAACCGGCGCCGGGCTGGAGCCTGCACCCCTGCCCTGAGCCCCCTGCCACATCCCACACCCCTCCTGCACCCCAGCTCCCTGCCCTGAGCCTCCTGCCTCATCCCACACCCCTCCTGCACCCCAACCCCCTGCCCTGAGCCCCCTGCCACATCCCACATCCCTCCTGCACCCCAGCTCCCTTCCCTGAGCCCCCTGCCTCATCCCACACCCCTCCTGCACCCCAGCTCCCTGCCCTGAGCCCCCTGCCGCATCCCACACCCCTCCTGCACCCCAGCTCCCTGCCCTGAGCCCCCTGCCTCATCCCACACCCCTCCTGCACCCCAACCCCCTCCCCTGAGCTCCCTGCCTCATCCCACACCCCTCCTGCACCCCCGCCCCCTGCCCTGAGCCCCCTGCCTCATCCCACACCCCTCCTGCACCCCAGCTCCCTGCCCTGAGCCCCCTGCCTCATCCCACACCCCTCCTGCACCCCAGCTCCCTGCCCTGAGCCCCCTGCCACATCCCACACCCCTCCTGCACCCCAGTTCCCTTCCCTGAGCCCCCTGCCGCATCCCACACCCCAACCCCCTGCCCTGAGCCTCCTGCCGCATCCCACACGCCTCCTGCACCCCAGCTCCCTGCCCTGAGCCCCCTGCCGCATCCCACACCCCTTCTGCACCCCAGCTCCCTGCCCAGAGCCCCCTGCCGCATCCCACACCCCTCCTGCACCCCAACCCCCTGCCCTGAGCCCCCTGCCACATCCCACACCCCTCCTGCACCCCAGCTCCCTGCCCTGAGCTCCCTGCCACATCCCACACCCCTCCTGCACCCCAGTTCCCTTCCCTGAGCCCCCTGCCGCATCCCACACCCCTCCTGCACCCCAACCCCTGCCCTGAGCCCCCTGCCTCATCCCACACCCCTCCTGCACCCCAGCTCCCTGCCCTGAGCCCCCTGCCACATCCCACACCCCTCCTGCACCCCAACCCCCTTCTCTGAGCCCCCTGCCGCATCCCACACCCCTCCTGCACCCCAGCCCCCTGCCCTGAGCCCCCTGCCAGATCACACACCCCTCCTGCACCCCAGCTCCCTTCTCTGAGCCCCCTGCCTCATCCCACACCCCTCCTGCACCCCAGCTCCCTGCCCTGAGCCCCCTGCCGCATCCCACACCCCTCCTGCACCCCAGCTCCCTGCCCTGAGCCCCCTGCCTCATCGCAGACCCCTCCTGCTACCCAGCTCCCTGCCCTGAGCCCCCTGCCTCATCCCACACCCCTCCTGCACCCCAGCGCCCTGCCCTGAGCTCCCTGCCTCATCCCACACCCCTCCTGCACCCCAGCCCCCTGCCCTGAGCCCCCTGCCTCATCCCACACCCCTCCTGCACCCCAGCTCCCTGCCCTGAGCCCCCTGCCTCATCCCACACGCCTCCTGCACCCCAGCTCCCTGCTCTGAGCCCCCTGCCGCATCCCACACCACTCCTGCACCCCAGCTCCCTTCCCTGAGCTTCCTGCCTCATCCCACACGCCTCCTGCACCCCAGCTCCCTGCCCTGAGCCCCCTGCTGCATCCCACACCCCTCCTGCACCCCAGCTCCCTGCCCTGAGCCTCCTGCCGCATCCCACACCTCTCCTGCACCCCAGCTCCCTTCCCTGAGCTTCCTGCCTCATCCCACACGCCTCCTGCACCCCAGCTCCCTGCCCTGAGCCCCCTGCCACATCCCACACCCCTCCTGCACCCCAGCTCCCTTCCCTGAGCTTCCTGCCGCATCCCACACCCCTCCTGCACCCCAGCTCCCTGCCCTGAGCCCTCTGCCGCATCCCACACCCCTCCTGCACCCCAGCTCCCTGCCCTGAGCCCCCTGCCGCATCCCACACCCCTCCTGCACCCCAGCTCCCTTCCCTGAGCTTCCTGCCTCATCCCACACCCCTCCTGCACCCCAGCTCCCTTCCCTGAGCTTCCTGCCTCATCCCACACCCCTCCTGCACCCCAGCTCCCTTCCCTGAGCTTCCTGCCTCATCCCACACCCCTCCTGCACCCCAGCTCCCTGCCCTGAGCCCCCTGCCGCATCCCACACCCCTCCTGCACCCCAACTCCCTGCCCTGAGCCTCCTGCCGCATCCCACACCTCTCCTGCACCCCAGCTCCCTTCCCTGAGCTTCCTGCCTCATCCCACACGCCTCCTGCACCCCAGCTCCCTGCCCTGAGCCCCCTGCCACATCCCACACCCCTCCTGCACCCCAGCTCCCTTCCCTGAGCCTCCTGCCGCATCCCACACCCTCCTGCACCCCAGCTCCCTGCCCTGAGCCCCCTGCCGCATCCCACACCCCTCCTGCACCCCAGCTCCCTGCCCTGAGCCTCCTGCCGCATCCCACACCCCTCCTGCACCCCAGCTCCCTTCCCTGAGCTTCCTGCCTCATCCCACACCCCTCCTGCACCCCAGCTCCCTGCCCTGAGCCCGCTGCCACATCCCACACCCCCACTCCTTGCCCTGAGCCCCCTGCCGCATCCCACACCCCACCTCCCTGCCCTGAGCCCCCTGCCACATCCCACACCCGCTCTGCACCCCAACCCACTGCCCTGAGCCCCCTGCCTCATCCCACACCCCTCCTGCACCCCAGCTCCCTGCCCTGAGCCTCCTGCTGCATCCCACACCCCTCCTGCACCCCAGCTCCCTTCCCTGAGCACCCTGCCGCATCCCACACCCCTCCTGCACCCCAGCTCCCTTCCCTGAGCCTCCTGCCGCATCCCACACCCCTCCTGCAGCCCAGTTCCCTTCCCTGAGCCCCCAGCCACATCCCACACCCCTCCTGCACCCCAGCTCCCTGCCCTGAGCCCCCTGCCACATCCCACACCCCAACCCCCTGCCCTGAGCCCCCGCCGCACCCTGCACCATTTCTGCACCCCCTGGGGGCAGCGTTGGGGTGGGGACTTTGGGGTAGGGGTTGGATTGGGGCAGGGAAGGGGTGGAGTGGGGGCGGGGCCGGAGGCAGCAAAGGGGGGTGTCAGTGATGCGGCCCTCGGTTCAATGCACTAGTCCTCATGTGGCCCTCGTGCTCGTTTGAGTTTGAGACCCCTGGCCTAGGCTTTGGCTTCAGCCCCGGGTGGTGGGGCTCAGGGTCCTGACTTCAGCCCCATGCGCTGGGAGTTCAGCTTTCTGCCCTGGGCCTCAGCGAGTCTAATGCCGGCCTTGCTAGGCAGCCCCCTGAAAGCTGCTCACGGCCCCCGAGGGGGCCCCCTGCCTTACCCCACTGCCTTACCCCCTGGTTCGCAGCTGAGTGCCTTTTTATAACAGTCAGGCCCAGCTGGAACAAAGCACTCCCAAATCACACTGTTCAAACAAGCAATCAAACAATCAAGCACACGGTCAAACTGCCAAACTGTCCCCTCAACAGACACTCAGATACTCACCAGCGCAGTCCCCCTAATGCAGCACTTAGCGTACCTCTCTGCTCAGTCAGCTCCCAGGCAAACTCCTTCTGTTTGCCTCTTTGCTGTTTGCTGCTCAGCTGGTTCGCAGCTGACTGCCTTTTTTCTTTGTGGAGAAAGAAGTAGTTCGGGACTATTTAGAAAAGCTGGACGAGCACAAGTCCATGGGACAGGATGCGCTGCATCCGAGGGTGCTAAAGGAGTTGGCCGATGAGATTGCAGAGCCATTGGCCATTATCTTTGAAAAATCATGGTGATTGGGGGAGGTCCCGGATGACTGGAAAAAAGCTAATGTAGTGCCCATCTTTAAAAAAGGGAAGAAGGAAGATCCAGGGAACTACAGGCTAGTCAGTCTCACCTCAGTCCCTGGAAAAATCATGTAACAGGTCCTCAAGGAATCAATTCTGAACCACTTAAAGGAGGGGAAAGTGATCAGGAACAGTCAGCATGGATTCACCAAGGGCAAGTCATGCCTGACTAACCTAATTGCCTTCTATGATGAGATAACCGGCTCTGTGGATGAGGGGAAAGCAGTGGATGTGCTATTTCTGGACTTTAGCAAAGCTTTTGATACAGTCTCCCACAGTATTCTTGCCAGCAAGTTAAAGAAGTATGGGCTGGATGACTGGACAGTAAGGTGGATAGAAAACTGGCTAGATGGTCGGGCTCAACGGGTAGTGATCAATGGTTCCATGTCTTGTTGGCAGCCGGTATCAAGTGGAGTGCCGCAAGGGTCGGTGCTGGGGCCGGTTTTGTTCAATATTTTCAGTAACGATCTGGAGGATGGTGTGGACTGCACCCTTAGCAAGTTTGCAGATGACACTAAACTGGGAGGAGTGGTTGATACGCTGGAGGGTAGGGATAGGATACAGAGGGACCTAGACAAATTAGAGGATTGGGCCAAAAGAAATATGATGAGGTTCAACAAGGACAAGTGCAGAGTCCTGCACTTAGGACCAGGGCCGGCTCCAGGCACCAGCGCGCCAAGTGCGCGGTTGGGGCGGCATCGTGGGGGAGGGCGGCAGATGGCCCCGGTGGACCTCCCGCAGCATACCTGCGGGAGGTCCACCGGAGCCGCCGACCCGCAACCGCCAAAGCGCCGCGCCCCCCCCCCCAGCAAATCCTAGAGCCACCCTGCCGCCAGCCGTGGCCGGGAATCAGAGGGCTCCGGGCTGCCTGCCGCGGCGGGCCGCGCAGAGCCTTTTAAATCCCAGCCGCCGCTGGGAATCAGAGCCCTCTGATTCCCGGCCGCCTGGGATTTAAAAGGCTCTCCGCTGCCCTCTGATTCCCGGCCGCGGCTTGGATTTAAAAGGCTCTGGGCTCCCCGCCGCGGCGGGCAGCCCGGAGCCCTCTGATTCCCAGCGGCGGCTGGGATTTAAAAGGCTCTGGGCTCCCGGGCAGCCCGGAGCCCTCTGATTCCCGGCCACGGCTGGGATTTAAAAGGCTCTGGGTTCCCCGCCGCGGCGGGGAGCCCAGAGCCCTTTAAACGCGCCTGCCACCCTAAGGGCACACGGACTGCCCCCCCCCAGCCCAGGGCGGCAATTCAGCAGTCTGCTTGGGGCGGCAAAAACTGTAGAGCCGGCCCTGCTTAGGACGGAAGAATCCCATGCACTGCTACAGACTAGGGACCGAATGGCTGGGCAGCAGTTCTGCAGAAAAGGACCTAGGGGTTACGGTGGACGAAAAGCTGAATATGAGTCAACAGTGTGCCCTTGTTGCCAAGAAGGCTAATGGCATTTTGGGTTGTATAAGTAGGGGCATTTCCAGCAGATCGAGGGATGTGATCATTCCCCTCTATTCAGCACTGGTGAGGCCTCATTTGGAGTACTATGTCCAGTTTTGGGCCCCACCCTACAAGAAGGATGTGGATAAATTGGAGAGAGTCCAGCGGAGGGTAACAAAAATGATTAGGGGGCTGGAGCACATGACTTATGAGGAGAGGCTGAGGGAACTGGGATTGTTTAGCCTGCAGAAGAGAAGAATGAGGGGGGATTTGATAGCTGCTTTCAACTACCTGAAAGGGGGTTCCAAAGAGGATGGATCTAGACTGTTCTCAGTGGTAGAAGATGACAGAACAAGGAGTAATGGTCTCAAGTTGCAGAGGGGGAGGTTTAGGTTGGACATTAGGAAAAACTTTTTCACTAGTAGGGTGGTGAAGCAGTGGAATGGGTTACCTAGGGAGGTGGTGGAATCTCCTTTAGAGGTTTTTAAGGTCAGGCTTGACTAAGCCCTGGCTGGGATGATTTAGTTGGGTTTGGTCCTGCTTTGAGGAGGGGGTTGTACTAGATGACCTCCTGAGGTCCCTTCCAACCTTGAGATTCTATGATTCTATGAATCACAGCAATGTTCAGGTTACTGCCAGTCCCAAAGGACCAGTCACAAGCATTCAATGAAGTGTAAACACTAAACACATTCTTATGTTCACAGTCTGTAGGAGGAGTATCTACTCATTGGGACTCGCTGGGGAGCCACAGAAAGGAACAAGATGTGCTGAGGCAAGAAGGCCCAGTCTCAGAGCCCCCGGGGTCACGCTTCCCAAAAGCTAAAACTAGGCCCAGCCCATGAAGGGGGCACTGCCAGGAGAGACTGTATAAAGGCTGGAGCATCAAACAGCTTTGTAAACCTGAGAGAGCTGCCTTGGGGACAGAGACAGGGAGAATCCCCAGAGTGACTCCTTTGATTCTGCTCTTCTCTGGCCTTTTTTCATAGAATCATAGAACTGGAAGGGACTTTGGGAGGTCATCTAGGCCAGTCCCCTGCACTCAAGGCAGGACTAAGTATTATCTAGACCATCCCTGAGGTGTTTGTCCAGCCTGCTCTTAAAAATCCCCAATGATGGAGATTCCACAACTTCCCTACGCTATTTGTTCTGGAGTGTAACCACTCTGACAGTTAGGAAGTTTTTTCCTAATCTCCATCCTAAATTGCCCTTGCTGTAATTTAAGTCCGTTGCTTCTTCTCCTATCCTCAGAGGTTAAGAACAATTTTTTCTTCCACATCCCTGTAACAACCTTTTATGTACTTGAAAACTATTATCATGACCTCTCTACTCGAGACTAAACTAACCCAATTTTTTCAATCTTCCCTCATAGGTCATGTTTTCTAGACCTTTAATCATTTTTGTTGCTCTTCTCTGAACTTTCTCCAATTTGTCCACATCTTTCCTCATATGTGGCACCCACAAATGGACACAGTACTCCAGTTGTGGCCTAATCCGCACAGAGTGGAGTGGAAGAATTACTGCTTGTGTCTTGCTTACAGTACTCCCTCAAATACATCCCAGAATGATGTTTGCCTTTTGCACTGTTGACTTATACTTAGCTTGTGATCCACTATGGCCCCCAGCTCCCTTTCCGCAGTGCTCTTTCCTGGGCAGGAATTTCCCATTTTGTACATGTGCACCTGATTGTTCCTTCCTAAATGAAGCACTTTGCATTTGTCCTAATTGAATTTCATCCTATTTACTTCAGGCCTTTTCTCCAGATCATTTTGAATTTTAATCATAGAATATCAGGGTTGGAGTATCTAGTCCAATCCCCTGCTCAAAGCAGGACCAATCCCCAGACAGATTTTTGCCCCAAATCCCTAAATGGCCCCCTCAAGGATTGAACTCACAGCCTTGGTTTTAGCAGGCCGATGCTCAAACCACTGAGCTCTCCCTCCCTGGTCTATCCTCTAAAGCACTTGCAACCCCTCCCAGCTTGGTATTGTCTGCAGACTTGGTAAGTATAACAGAGGATGTTACTGGGAGGGTTTCACCGTGTCTCAGAGGGTTACACCATGGTGGGAGGGGGCTAGGCCTGTACTGGAATAAGGTCACTCTGTGCTTCACAGTGTGGCAGAACCTAGAGTGTCCATTAACAGGGAAAAATCAGGGGGGAATCAGCATGTGGAATGGACAAAAGCCCCCTCTGCATTCTCTCACATTGCCCTTCTCGTCCTGGCAGGCTGCAGGTTAACGTCCACGTTTTGCGCCAGATCATTTCATCCTCCCAAAGGGAAGGAAATGGCTGCAATGGAGCTGGTTCAGGTAAGGGATTACCAGGGAGCTGGTGGTGGGTTCTGCTTGGAGGGAGAGGAGCAGTAAATGCATAGGAGGGTAGGAGCGGCTGGAGGTGGTGGGAGGCAGGAAATATCTCGGGTGGAGAAAGGGAGGGGACAGGATGTGACAAACCTGCTGAAACTTATGTAATTTAGGGTGTGATGGGTTGTCACCCCGGGGTGCAGTCTGGGATGGTTCTGGGAACCGCTGCGCCCTCTAACCCTCAAGCTGGGCTGGCCCTTTTCACACTGCTTTGCTGGAGATTCCGCCAGCCTCTCCAGGGCCTGTTATCACCCAACACAACAGCAGGTGGCGCCATGCATCCAACTGAGCTACCTGAGTGCTTTACCTAAGCCGCTCAAGGACAGATAGACGACAACAGCCAATTTCCCAGCTCCCCAACCTTGCACACCTGCTGTAGTAAATTATACCATCTTATAGTGCACAGGGATCTGTATAATGTAAGCTCATTAATATAGTTCGCCTTCCCCTCGATATGGGAAAGATGTGCACAACAAGCCTGTGCTAACCAAGCTCAGCTTTTCCCCAAACACTTCATTCAAAATGCACTGATTAAGATAAAGCATAAAACAAGTTTATTAATGGCAGAAAGGTAGATTTTAAGTAATTATTGTTAGAACAAAAAAGGAGCCGGTTGATCCAGAGGCGGATATGAATACAGGCTTCTTTATTGTGTTACTTGTTCCCCTTGACCCAACTATCGAGTAAGTACTGGATAAGTTACATCACATGCCTTTTATCTAAATTTGTATGTAAACACCTACATCCGTTACAACACCCCAAAACCCCTTATTAAGTAGTAGAAACACTCATACAATTAGTATACCCACCCCTATCCACTGTCACAGTATTACACATATCATAGAGGCATTTTTACCTTGAAAATACCGTTCTTTGCAATAACGTGTTGCTACAAATTTCCCTAAACAGCAGTTCTCAGGGTATGGAGGAAGGGTCAATGAGCAGTTCTCGGGGAGGGAGGAAGGGGCCATAAGCCAGGGCTTGTTTATGTAGCTGGGAAAGGAAGGGGAAGGGGGAGATAACATTTCTTTTACTTTCTTTCACACAAAGGACATTCATTCCAGCAACTACACTTCTCATGCAGCTGCATCAATGTCAATTCTTACAAGCAACAGAGAGCGGAAAAATATGGCAACTTATTTGTTAAGCAAAGAATTACTGCCTGCTTATGCCTTTGTCCCCAATGCATGTCAGCACATTAGCAGCTTCCCAGCTGTTTTACTGAACCCTAACGTATCCCAACAATTCTAAGTGATAGCAAACAGATCAAAGCAGATTACTTAGCAGATAACCAAAAACTCAAACTAAGCCTAACATACTAGATGGATAGAATTTGAATTAGCAATTTCTCACCCTGACTGATGATACAAGCAGTCCCCCAAGTTTCCATACACAAGCTAGAAATCCCTTTACCCTGGGACCAGCAGTTCCCCCAGTTCAGTCTTTGTTCCTCAAGTGTTTCCAGGAGTTCTCTTGTGTGGGGAATGAGGCCAAGAGATGATGTCACACCCCACCTTATGTAGCTTTTCCATATGGCAGGAACCATTTGTTCCAAACTCAGTTCCCAGTCCAGTTTGTGGAAAAATACAGGTACCAAAATGGAGTTCGTTGTCATGTGGTCTAGTCACATGTCCTAACATGTCCTGCTGAGTCATAGTAGCCATGACTCATAGGCTGGCTGAAACATTCACAGGAAGGCTAAGCTCTTCCACGATCCATTCTCTTTGTTGATAAGCCATCAGCTCTGTCTGGCTTCTTCATTGTTGTACCTGAAAGGCTCGTTGTGGGTGTTACCCAGAGTAAGCACCTTTGAAATACAGATACAGAGTCAATATCCATAACTTCAAATACAAACATGATCCATGCACACAAATAGGATAATCATATTCAGCACATGACACATCTTGCACAAAATGCATCATAATTATGTCCTAATCATATTATAACCATACCGCTATGATGAATATGGGGGTGTAGTGTCAGATAGGGCCTAATTTCAAGGGATTTGGGAATGGAACTTCTCCTCTTTGTGGAACAGGAAATAACCCTCCAGCCAGGGCTGGGACAACTTCTCTGACTCCCAGTGCTGGAGCCTGAATCTACTGCCACTTCATTAGTTACCACCACCCGCAATCTTTGTGGTACTGCAAACTTCATCCGTGATTATTTTATATTCTGTTCTAGGTCATTGATAAGAATGTTAAATAGCACACGGGCAAAAAGCAATCCTTGTGGGAACCCGCTAGAAATAAATCCACTTGACCATGGTTCCCCATTTACAATCCCAGTTTTTAATCTATTTAATGTATGCCGTGTTTATTTTGTATCATTCTAGTTTTTTAGTCAAAATATTGTGCTGAATCAAGTCATATGCCTTACAGAAGTCTAGATATATTACATCAATAATATTAACTGCAACCAAACTTTTGATCTCATCTAATAAGGATATCCTTATTTTCTCTAAACCTTTGTTAACAGGTACTAATTATATTACCTTCCTTTAATTCTTTATTAACAAAATCCAGTATCGACTGCTCCATTATTTTGCTCAGTATTGATATCAGACTGACACTCTTGTAATTAGCTGGGTCATCTCTTTTACACTTTTTAGTATTGGCACAGCATTAGCTTAATTCCAGTCTTCTGGAATTTTCCCTGTGTTCCAAGTCCTAATTACAATCAACATTAATAGTCCACCACGCTCCTCCACCAGGTCTTTCAAAACTCTTGGATACAAGTTATCCAGACCTGCTTATTTAAACATGTCTAACTGTAATAGCTCCTGTTTAATGTCCTTGTGAGTTCTTGTTGGAATGGAAGGAGTGTCGTCGTCAACATCTTATGATACAAGTACAGCATCTGTTTTTCTCCAAATCCAGGAGAGAACACTTATTGAACACTTTTACCTCTTCTGCATTATTTTTGATAATTCTGCCATTTCCGTCTAGTAATTTATCACTACCATTGTTAGGATTAATATACTTTTCAAAACTTCCTTCTTATTTTCATTGATTGGTCATTGATTTCTGATAGCTTCCTTGACGAGGCGGTTCTGGCGGGACCCAACTGAGAGTGCCAATTCAGGACCACTTTCTCAAACAGGGCAGTCACAGCCCTAGGCTGGGGTTTTTCCACCTCTAAGGCAAACCAAACCAGCCAGACAAAGAGGACTTTGGTTTCACCCCACTGGCTAACCACAAGTCACACGAGCAATTTCCTTAGACACTCCAGTCTCCCAGTATCACCACCAGTGCCACCCGTCCCGGGGAGGAATGGTTATGAAAACCAACACCCCAATAAAAGAAAAAGGTTCTCTCGATTCCAAAGAATCAAGCCCCAGACCCAGGTCAATATACACATCAGATCTTACCCACAAATCACGCTGTTGCCAATCCTTTAAAATCTAAAGGTTTATTCATAAAAGGAAAAAGGTAGAGATGAGAGGTAGCATTGGTTAAATGGAATTAATTACATCCAGTAATGGCAAAGTTCTTAGTTCAGGCTTGTAGCAGTGGTGGCATAAACTGCAGGTTCAAATCAAGTCTCTGGAGAACATCCCCCGCTGGGATGGGTCATCAGTCCCTTGTGTAGAGCTTCAGCATGTAGCAAAGTCCCTCCAGAGGTAGAAGCAGGATTGAAGAAAAGATGGAGATGAGGCATTAGCCTTATATAGGCTTTTCCAGGTGTAAGAACCTCTTTGTCCTTACTGTGGAAAATTACAGCAAAATGGAGTCTGGGGTCACATGAGCCAGTCCCTGCATACTTTGCTGAGTCACAAGGGGTGTCTGCCTTCTCTCCATGGGTCAGTTGTGTAGCTGATGGTCCTTAATGGGCCATCAAGCAGGCTAGGCAGAGCTAACACCAACTTGTCTGGGATGTCTCCCAGAAGCACAGCACCAGCTTGAAATACAGACAGTATAGAGCCAATATTCATAACTTCAACTACAAAATGATACATACATACAGACAGCATAATCATAACCAGCAACCCATACCCTGGTCTTAGACACCTCATATTGACCCCCTTTACATCAGATTTGGTGCCACTACAGGACCTTGGTTGCAACCCATGTTCTATATGGTCCCAATTTATATCAGTAACGTCACACTTCCCTTACCAATTTTCTACAATTCTGACCTTCGAACTCAGGGGTGAGCAACCTTTCAGAAGTCTTCAT
>NW_025422957.1:0-21772 GCF_020497125.1 Mauremys mutica
ACACTTCACCGTGTACACCGACCACTCTCCCATGACCTGGCTGCACCAGATGAAAGGAGCCAACGCCAAGCTTCTGAGGTGGAGCCTGATCCTGCAGGACTATGACATGGACATGGTCCATGTGAAGGGAAGTGCCAACCTGATAGCGGACGCGCTGTCCCGGAGAGGGGGCCCTGAACTTCCTCAGGTCACTGGGAAGAGTGACCCCGCTCAGTTCAGTCTCAAAGGGGGAGAGCTGTGATGGAGTAGGGGCTATCTGTGTGGGAGATGGGAGAGCCAGGGATTACTTTAGGGGAGAGACAAGTGCTCAGCCTGTAACCTGAGCCAGGGAGCAGGGAGCGGTGTCAACACCTTTGCCCGGGAAGGTGGACGAAGGAAGGAGCCGGCTGGAGGGAGGGGAGTTTAGTTTCGGTTTTTGGCTGGGAGGTTGGAATTTAGGGGACAAAGCTTCTTGGACCCCAGAGGGGCTTGATGGAGGGGTCCTGGCTGTGCCTCCCAGCTCTGCTGTAACCTGCATTCCTGTTGCCCAATAAATCTTCTGTTTTACTGGTTGGCTGAGAGTCACTGTGAGTCCCAGGCAGGGGGGTGCAGGACCGGACTCCCCCACACTCCGTGACAGAAGGACCAGCCCAGCTTGAGGGTTAGAGGGCACAGCGGTTCCCAGAAGCTCCCCAGACTGCACCCCGGGGTGACAACCCATCACACCCTAGAGTACACAAGTCTCAGCAGGTTTGTCACATCCTTTCCCCTCCCATTCCACACCCTAGATAGTTCCTGCCTCCCACCCTCCTATACATTTACTGCTCCTCTCCCTCCAAGCAGAACCCACCACCAGCTCCCTGAGAATCCCTTACCTGAGCCAGCTCCATTGCAGCCATTTCCTTCCCCTGGAGGGGATGATTTGGGGCGAAATGTGGACGTTATTCTGTAGCCTGCCAGGGCGAGAAGGGCAATGTGAGTTCAGACAGGGTTTCTGTCCTTTCCATATGTCGATTCCCCCCAGCATTTTTCCCTGGTAATGGACATTCTAGGTTCTGCCACACTGTAAAGCACAGAGTGACCTTATTCCAGTACAGGCCTAGTCCCCTCCCACCAGGGTGTAACCCTCTGACACCCTCTGAAACCCTCCCAGTAACAGAGTCTCTGTGTTACACTTATCGAGTTTGCAGATGATAACAAGCTGGGAGGGGATGCAAGTGCTTTGGAGGACAGAATTAAAATTCAAAATGATCTGGACAAACTGGAGAAATGGTCTGAAGTAAACAGGATGAAATTCAATAAGGACAAATGCAAAGTACTCCCCTTAGGAAGGAACAATCATTTGCACACATGCAAGACAGGAAATGACTGCCCAGGAAGGAGCACTGCAGAAACGGATCTGGGAGTCACAGTGGATCACAAGCTAAACATGAGTCAACAATGTTACACTGTTGCAAAAAAAGCAAGTATAATTCTGAGATGTATTAGCAGGAGTATTGTAAGCAAGACACGAGAAGTAATTCTTCCGCTCTACTCCGCGCTGATTAGGCCTCAACTGGAATAGTGTGTCCAGTTCTGGGTGCCACATTTCAGGAAAAATTGGAGAAAGTCCAGAGAAGAGCAACAAAAATGATTAAAGGTCTAGAGAACATGACCTATGAAGGAAGACTGAAAAAACTGTGTTTGTTTAGTCTGGAGAAGAGAAGACTGAGAGGGGACATGATCAGCTTTCAAGTACATAAAAGGTCATTTCAAGGAGGAAGGAGAAAAATTGTTCTTCTTAACCTCTGCAGACAGGATAAAAAGCAATGGGCTTAAATTGCAGCAAGGAAGGTTTAGGTTGGACATTAGGAAAAAACTCCCTAACCGTCAGGGTGGTTCAGCACTGGAATAAATTGCCTAGAGAGGTTGTGGAATCTCCATCATTGGGGATTCAGAAAGAAAAAGGTTGAGAACCCCTGGAGTAAAGGATCATCTGTCACGAAGGTGAGCTCACCTGCGTGGCAAGATATATGGGATCACCCAAGGGGACTGTCTGTGATTCCATGTTAATGCTGTTACAGAGCCTGAAGCGTTTACACTGGATACTTGGTTGGTGAAATCTCCATACAGACCTCACACCCAATTTGGGGTTTGTGCCCTGCTTCTCACCAGTCTGCCTGAGGCTGGTGCTCGTGCTCTCGAGTCACTGAAGACAGCATTACAGAGAGAGGGGCTGTGACTTACCCACGGTCACTGAACAGGTCTGTGACAGAGCCAGGAACAGACCCTGTTAACTCCAGAGCCCCGTCACCCGCAGCTTGGGAAGGCCCCCGAGCACACTGTATTAGGCTGCAGGAAGAGGTGTGCAGGGACTGCAGCTGAGCTGCCCTGCCAAGACAGCCTGTGCATCCGTGGACAAACCACCTCGCTGGGGGGGTGTCCTGGGTCAGGAGAAGTCAGTGTCCAGCCCTGTGGGGCTGTGCTCCTGGCTCATACCTCCAGCACTCGCTGCTGCCCCTCCCTTCCCAGCTGCACTGGTCAGCCAGCCCCAGGCCTCTGTGAGGTCACTTTCCCCCACCTCAAACCTTCAAACTGGGACATGGTGCACCAGTGCCAATCAGAGTGCACTAGTGTAAATTCTGTCTGTACTAAGGGTTTGCACCAGTGCCTAAAACACCACGGTGGCACTAGAACCTATTTCTAGCTCGGTCACAGACAGCCTGGGTGACCTTGGACACGTCAATGTTTCTCCTCCCATCTTTAGTCTCTTCACCCAGCTGCCACTCACTGGGGTCTCCTCTCTCCCCAGAGCTGCTCACCACTACAGTCTGTGTGGGTGTCCCCAGAGCTAAGGCAGGTCAGCTCGGGAATAGTCTTACAAGGGGGGCTGCGGAGTCTCTGTCCCTGGAAGTTTTTAAGGACAGGTAGGACAAAGCTCTGTCAGAGATAATCTACAGATACTTGGTCCTGTCTCGGCAGAGAGCTGGACTTCATGACATCTTGAGGTCCTATCTAGCCCTACATGTCTAGGATGTGATGCAATATATACATATAAAAACCCAACATACAGAAAAAAACCCACCACAACATAATGTCAGGCAATTCAGGGGGGAAAAAAACACAACCTACACTCCACAGCATAAAATGACAATACAAAGGAAAAGAAAGTAACACGATGCAAACAACAACATCCTAGGACAAAAGTACACAACGGAAAATAGCTCAACTCAAACTAACACAGCACAGGCACCAACAAGCTGAGACAAAACAATGCACCACAAAACTGCTACACAACATGGTGCGATCACAGTTCCAAATGGCCCCATGCAAAACACCTCAGCGTAGAACAGGACACAGCACAAAAGAGAATTATTTCAATGTAGGCCTGGAAGGGATCTTGAGAGGGCATCTACTCCAGCCTCCTGTGCTGAGGCAGGACCAAGTATCCCTAGACATTCCCAGACTGGTGTATCTCTAACCTGGTCTTAAAAACCTCCAATGTAGGAAATTCCACAGCCTCCCTTGGAAGCCAATGCAAGGCAAACACAGACCAAAACAACGCTGTACACACACACGCCGGTTTTGGGGTTAAGGGGAGAGGCAAGAATTCAAACAATCTGGGTTCAGTTTCCAGTTTTGCCCCAAATTCTCCATGCAAACTTGTTAGACACCAGCAGCTGGCCTGTGCCCGCTGACTTGGGCTCACACGGCTCAGGCTGTGGGGCTGTTTAATTGTGGTGTCCATGTTCCGGCTGGGGCTGCAGCCCAAGGTCTGGCACCCTCCCACCGCGCAGGGTCCTACAGCCTGGCCCCAGCCCGAGCCCAGACACCTACACTGCAATTAAACAGCCCCTTCGCCTGAGCCCTGTGAGCCTGAGTCACCTGGCATGGGCCAGCTGTGGGGTTTTAACGGCAGGGTAGAGATACCCTTGGTGTCTGTGCAGCACCAGTCACAATGGGGACCCTGATCTCGGTGTCTGTGCAGAGCCCTGCACAACAGGGGCCTGACCTCAGTCGGGGACTCTGCAACTCCCAGCATTACAGGATCCCGGATTTTGTTTGGAGTCCCTGCAGTATCTGGCAAAATGTGGGGCCAGGATCTCTGCCAGGGTCAGTGCAGTGCCCAGTACAGTGGTGGGGCATGATCTGGGTCGGGGTCAGTGCAGGGCCAGGTCCAACAGGGACACAGATCTCAGTCGAGGTTTCTCAAGTACCCTGAACAATGGAGGCAGCTATCTGGGCCGCAGTCATGCGCTGCCCGGCACAAGGGGGGCCGTGATCTTGGTCCAGGTCTGTTTTACCTGGCATAATGGGGGACCTGATGTCTGTGGGGTCTCTGCAGTGCCCAGCACAACAGGGGCACAGATCTCACTTGGGGTCTCCACAGCACCTGTCACAACAGTGGGATCTGACCTCTGTTAGGGTCTCTGCAGCACCTGGCAGAACAGGGCCCAGAACTCACTTGGGGTCTCTGCAGCTCCAGGAACAACAAGGTCCCTGAGTTTGTTTGCTGTCTCTGCAGCACCTGGCACAATGGGAGCCTGATTTCACTTGGTGTTGATGCAGAGCTTGGCACAACAGGGGCCCGGAGCTCAGTCAGGGTCACTGTAGCACCCGGCACAACAAGGTCCCTGCTCTCTGTAGGGGTCTGTGCAGTTCCTGGCACAGCCAGTGCCCCAAAGTCGTTCAGGGTTTGTGCAGTGCCCGGCCCACTGGGAGACCTGATCTCAGGCCAGGCCTGAGCCACGCCCAGTACGATAAGAACCCTGATCTCAGTCACACACATAGAGAGAAAAGTGGGAAGATTTTTGAGCATTTGATATCAGTATTTCAGAACGGAGGAGAAAATGGGGCACAAACTAAATATTTGACAACATAATAGAGAAGCCCCAACATCTGGGGAGATTTTATGTCAACAGTTCAAGAGAAAACATGGGAAATTTGTGGGGATTACACAGCGATATTGAATCAACAACAGAATGGGACGGATTCTTCTTGCCTCACACTCACATGGCCGGCAGGGAGCCCTGGGTGAGGTGGCTTTCAGAGGGGACAGGAGTGGGGCTGGAGCCAGAAGGTCACTGGCTGTGGGGAGGGGCTGGCAGTGGGGTCTGGGAATGTGACTAGCAAGCGGTGGGGGGGGGGGGGGGCTGCTGGGTTGGGCAGGGTGGGGGAGGGGAAGGAGCTGGGAGGGGAAACCTGGGGCTGGGCCGTCTCCATGGGGGACACTTGCTCCTCCCTCCCCTTCCTGGCCCTTCCCAGGCCCCGTTGCCAGCAGAGAGTGGCCCCCCCAGCCCAGCCCAGCCCAGCCCAGAGGTGTCCCTGTCTCAGGGCCCCCCCAGCCTCTGCCCATTCACCCTCTGCCCAGCTCAGGAATCACTGGGGGGAACCATTTCCCACCCGCACAAGGACAAATCCCGGCAGGTGGAAATGGGGGAAACCCCCCAAACCTGAGACCTGAACTGGCCACTGGCGAAGGGGAGAGAAAATGGGGCACAATCGGGGGGGGGGGGGACAGGGAACTTCTCAGGGGTTGGGGGAGGGGGGGTCACCCTGGGCGCTGCTCGTGGCTCTCTAGGGAGAAAGGGGGCAGGACGGGGGAGGAGGGGGGTCCCCACGGGAGGGGGCAGCGGTAAATCCGAGGGGATCTCAGCCCCCCCCCCTTTCTCTCCCCGCTCCTCGGGGGTCACCTGCCCCCCCCCGGCCACGGTTAATGAAGGTCTCTCCCGCCGCGATCTGCGCATGCCCAGAGCCCCAACGGCACCAACCCTCCAACGGCCCCGCGCGAGCCAGGCAGAGCCGCAGCGGTCCGCGCGCGTTTGCAACTCGGCTTAGTCTCTCCCCCTAACGTCATTTCCGGTCCAGGGAGAATCAGGAACTACACCTCCCAGCCTGCCCCGAGGCACTTCCGCTCTCTCCAGCCCCCCCGGGCCAGCCTGACCCTCCCTCCACCGCTCATCCTTTCCCCCGGCCCCGCCCCCTCTCCCTCTCCCAGCCGGTGCCTCTCAGACCCACTCCTACCTCTTCCCGGGGAGCGGCAGAGCTGGGCAGGTGCCCCGTCACGTGACTCCTCCCCCCCGTCCCCCGCGGGCTGCGTCACTTCCGGCCGCTGCGGGGGGAGGCTCCGGGCGCGCGGCAGAACCGGTAAGAGCCGAACGGGGCGCGGGGAACAGACACCTGGGCCCGAGATCCCCTCCCCCCCGGGCCGGGCCGGGAGCTGGGGGGTCCCGGTGCGGCCTCCGTAGCGGTGGGGGGGGGAAGGGAAGGTGAGTGTGTGTCCGTGTCTCGCACCTGCCCCTCCCCCACTGCCGCCCCCTTCCCCCCCCCGGGCTCCCTGCGGCCCGTGTGATGGGGGGGAACCGTCACTGCCCGCGTGCGCTGGAGCGTCCCGTAAAATCCCCCCCCCGGGGCCCCTCACCCCCCCCTTCGCTGCTGCCGCCGGACCGGGCCGAGCGCGGGGCCCCGCCCGGATCGACCTTGTTCCCGGCTCCCGCCGGGCGGGACCGCTTCCCCTCCCCCCCCCCCGTCAGACACGGATGGGAACCGCTCAGATCTTATCCCTGATCAACACCTGCCCCGTCTGTGTGTGTGTGTGGGGGGGGGTTGGTGTTTTTCCCTGAATTGCCTGACGTTATGTTGTGGTGGGTTTTATCCTGTGTGATTTGAGGAAATCAGTAACTTTTTATTAATGCAAATGACACTCAGCAATAAGAGAACTTTTCTTCTGAAGTATTGTGAGCATCACACACCAGTAACACTCAGAGAGAGGTCAGGAATCAAAGCACCGTAGCCCTGTAGGAGAAAGAATTCTGGAACAGGCACCTTTTATAAGCAAGATATTTTACTTACAATTGGGCTTTAATTTGTGTGGAAAGAAATACTTTATGCAGCACAAAGGAGAGTTACAAAAATGTATTACTCTTCATTGGCTCGACACACAATATCCTCCCCAAAATTCACCTCAGGAGTGTTGATTGGAACTCGTGTAGATGAATTAATTTTCTTGTTATCAGTTGCTTACCTTGTGACATGTATTCTCTGCAAATCTCAAAGATTCATATAAAATACCCTAAAAATTTGCCCCACTTTCTCTCTACTTGTCTATTTCTAAGTGACTATGCCCTGAGTTTTTCCTTGTCTCTATTTATAAATTACTAAAAAAAAATAAATCTCAGATTTATACCTTTTCTCAGGTTCTTGACTATGGATACAAAATGTGTCCTTATGTTGTCCATTTCCTCTTTATTCGTTTATCAAATATTGATGTGAACTACACTCAGATTTTACCTCATATCAACAACTGATATAAAATCCCTCTGATGTTCCACTTTCCTTTCACTAATTTACAAAAATGGATCCAAAAATCCCTCTGATTTCCACCCTTTCTTTTTCATTTCTGAACACTGATCTCAAATCTCAGGTTTTCCCTCTTTCTATGTCATCATCAAATGTCAATTAAAAATCCTCTCCGGTTTGGGGCTGTTCCCCATGTCTCTAAATCCCAGCAACTTCTTCATTGGAGGGAACCTGTTGCCCTGGGTCATTCTCCATCTGGTTTTTGCAGGGGGTTAAATTGCCCAGAGATCAACTTTCCCCTCTCCTTTGAGAATCATTTCTTCCTCCTTTACCTCTGTTAAAATGTTTGCCGAAGAAAGAGACCAGACACACGTTTAATATCAATCAAATTCAGAGGCCACCCCATGTTTGGGGATCAGTGGTTCACAGCTGATAACAGGAGGGTTGGCTGAATCCTTTTCTTTTCTCCAGCTGGCATGGGATGAGGAGGTCTCTCTGAGTGCAGTGTGGGTCCAGAAGTTTCCCAAATCCCATGACAAATGCTCTTCAGGAGGGGTTGCTTCCCGCAGTGCTAAGATGCAGCCACTTCTGGGGTGGATCCATGGTGGTCATTATTTGCTAGTGACAGGCCATGGAAGTTTCTTACCTTTCTTGCCCTCCAGGCCTTCCATTCTCCTGTTAAAGAAGCATCCCCCAGGGCTCCCTCTGCCTGTGTGACTGGCCAGCAGGGGGCGGTGATAACTCTCTATCCACTTCTCAGGCACTGTGAGGTAACAGTGTTGCTGGGTGGGGGTGGGGCTGTGTGGGGAGATAGCAGCTGAAGGGGGATTGTGGTGGGGGAGGCCTCTGGGTGGCTGGGCAGGGGGTACCCTAGTGAGGTTGGTGGGTTCTGGAGATTTGGGGTTTCAGGGGGTGCGTGTGATGTGCCCAGCCCTGAGGCTGTGGGTCCTGGAGGTGAGTATCGCTGGGGGCCTGGTGGCTGCAGAACAGCTGGGGTGGGCGTCTCTTGGGAAGGCGGGACAGGGGGTTAGAGGGAGCCTGGTGCTGTGCCAGGGGCTCTGTCTGGGCTTCCCCAGCTGGCTCCTGGGATCGCTGCCATACCCAATGAACAGAACTGGGGGGGGGTCCCCAGCTCTAGGTCAGGGGATGCCAGGGAAGCAGAGTGAGGGGTCCCACTGAAAAGCATCAGCGGGTCCTGCTGGGTGGAGGAGGGGGTCCCAGACAAACGGCAGGGCAGATCCTGGTGGTGGGGAGGGGGTCCTAGACAGGCAGTGAAGAACTGAGTTCCCAGTGGGGTCCCTTTTGGGGGGGGTCCCTGGCTGCTGGGGGCTCTTGGTGGGGGGAACCCTTTGGGATTCCCAACCTGACAGTCATGGGCTGGTGGGGATTCCCTGGCCGGTGGGGCTTTGAGGAGTATCTGGGGTCCCTGGCTGGGGACTCTGGGGGCTGCGTCCCAGGGAATATCTGGTGGGACCCTGGCTGTGGGAACTTCTACTAACCATGATTCTTCTCTCTGATCAACTTGTGTCAGAGTCCTGGCTCCAAGCACTGCCCGGCATTCCCCAGTCACAGGCCCTGTCACTGTGGTAACTTTCTATCCACTTATCAGTCACTGTTCGTGTGAAATCACAGATTTTGCTTTTCTCCTCTTTTGAAAACTGCAGGAACTGTTGGTTCAGTTTAGAAAAGTTGTGCCCCCCAGTCCTGAGAGCAGCTAGGGGGCATCACGGTGAGAGAACAAAGAGCGACCCCTTGTCTCTCCCAGCAGATCCATCACACACCTACTAGCCAGAGGCTGATACAACCCCATGGTGGGGAACCCAACACCCTCCCCACTGCCAGCTGCTGGATGTGAGGGGCTGGGACATCTTCCCTACACCTCCCTGGTGGGTGCCCCCTTTCCATGTCACACCAGCCCCTGGATTCAGCACTGGGAGTCTGGTCAGTTTTCCCAGCCCTGCCCAGGGGGTTGGTTTCTCTATTTCCTGTTTCACAAATTAGGGAATTTTCTCCCCCACCACCCAAGTGTTTGTTCTGAGGATCTAGGCCCAGTTAACAAGTCCCAGCAGGTTTGTCACACTCTGTCCCCCTCCCCTTTCTCACCCAGGGTATTCCCTGCCCCCTCCAGCCCTAACTCCCCAGAAGTTGCCACCTCTTCAGTATTTCCTGCCCCTCCCCCGCAAGCAGGAACCCACCAGCAACCCCCCAATTACCCCTACCTGAGCTGGCTCCACTGCAGCCGGAGAAGCCCCCACCCCCCCCCGGCCGGGCACGGAGGGGTTAATGCTTTCCTGTGCCCTGCAATCCTCCCCCACCACCCCACCCGCCGCTCCAGCCCCTTCCTGTGCCCTGCAACCCCCCCCCCCCGGCTCCCAGCTGCTCCAGCCCCATCCTGTGCCCTGCAACCCCCCCCCCGGCTCCCAGCTGCTCCAGCCCCTTCCTGTGCCCTTCAAACCCCCCCCCCGCTCCCAGGTGCTCCAGCCCCTTCCTGTGCCCTGCACCCCCCCCCGGCTCCCAGCTGCTCCAGCCCCTTCCTGTGCCCTTCAAACCCCCCCTCCCCGCTCCCAGGTGCTCCAGCCCCTTCCTGTGCCCCGCAACACCCCCCCGTTCCCTGCAACCCGCCCTCTCCCGCGTTCCCAGCCGCTCCAGCCCCTTCCCGTGCCCCGCAACCCCGCCTCTCCCCCGGGCTGCAGCGCTCGCCGGGGCGGGCTGCAGCGGCTGGGATCCAGCTGACACCCAATGCAGGGGCTGGGGGCGGGGAGCTGCTGCACCAGCCCCGCCCCCGCTTTTCTCCTGGGGAGCCCCCACCCCTCTCCTGCCCCCTCCGGGCTGAAGCGGGTCCCCGCGGGTCCCACCCCCTGCGTGGGGCCCGGGGGCGGGGCCAGGCCCGGGGAGGAGCCGCCCCTTCCCACCCTCCCGGCCCGGCAGGGGGACTATGGCGGGGCCGGGAGCGCGGCGCGGGGGCTGCTCCAGCCCTGCAGCCCGCGGGGCAGCGCGGTGGGGCCGGGAACACGCGTGGGGCGGACACGCTGCTGCCGGGGGCGGGGTCAGGGCTGGGGGTTGGGCTGTGGGGGGGCGGTTATTACGTGGGGGTCACAAGCCCCCCCACTCTGCCACTCCCCGGGAAAGGGCGGGGGGGGGGTCTAAGAGGCACCGGCTGGGAGAGGGGGCGGGGCCGGGGGAAAGGATGAGCGGTGGGGGGAGGGTCTGGCTGGACCCGGGGACCTCCCTTACCTGGGCTGGAGAGGGCGGAAGCACCCCAGGGCAGGCTGGGAGATGTAGTTCCTGACTCTCCCTGGACCGGAAGTGACATTGGGGGGAGAGACCAAGCCGAGTTGCAAACGCGCGCGGGCCCCTGCGGCTCTGCCTGGCTCGCGCGGGGCCGTTGGAGCCTCTCCCGGCCGGAGAAGGGTTGGTGCCGTTGGAGCTCTGGGCACGCGCAGATCGCGGCGGGAGAGCCCTTCATTAACCCCCCCGTGCCCGGCCCGGGCCCTGCTCCGCTGGAGCCGCCCCGGGCTCCGCCCGCCCCGCTGCGGAGCTGCAGCCTCCAGGCCCCGGAGCGAGCCCCGGGGGCGGGGCGGGGCCGGGCGGTGACTCTGCCCCAGTGCCCGGGGGGGACCCGGCATCTCGCAGCGCCAGGATCTGCTCCCTGGGGGGGGGCAGCACCCGCAGGGGGCTCGGAGCTGCTGCCCCCGCAAGAGCCCAGTGCCCCCCCCCCCGGGCCCAGCCAGGCTGTGCCCTCGGGCCCCGCGGGGGGTGCCGGTCGGAGGAGCCCGGCCCCGCTGGGGTCCCTGCGTGGGGCCGGGCGGGGCTGGGGGGTGAGACCGGGCTGGGGGGGGGCGGGGGGAAATGTCTGTGCAGCCCGGACGGGGGGGGGCAGGTGACCCCTGAGGAGCGGGGAGATAAAGGGTGGGGCTGAGATCCCCTCGGATTTACCGCTGCCCCCTCCTGTGGGGACCCCCCTCCTCTCCCGTCCTGCCCCCTTTCTCCCTAGATAGCCACGAGCAGCACCCAGGGTAACCCCCCCACAAACCCCTGAGAAGTTCCATGTACCCCCCCCCCGATCGTGCCCCATTTTCTCTCCCCTTCGCCAGTGGCCAGTTCAGGTCTCAGGTTTGGGGGTTTCCCCCATTTCCACCTGCAGGGATTTGTCCTTGTGCGGGTGGGAAATGGTTCCCCTGAGTGATTCCTGAGCTGGGCAGAGGGTGACTGGGCAGAGACTGGGGGGGCCCTGAGACAGGGACACCTCTGGGCTGGGCTGGGGGGGCCACTCTCTGCTGGCAACGGGGCCTGGGAAGGGCCAGGAAGGGGAGGGAGGGGCAAGTGTCCCGCATGGAGACGGCCCAGCCCCAGGTTTCCCAGTCCAGCTACTTCCCCTCCCCCAACCTGCCCAACCCAGCAGCCCCCCCACCCCATCACCTGCTAGTCACATTCCCAGACCCCACTGCCAGCCCCTCCCCACTGATAGTGACTTTCTCACTCCAGCCCCACTCCTGTCCCCTGTGAAAAGACATCACCCAGGGATCCCTGCCGGCCATGTGAGTGTGGGGCAAGAAGAATCCGTCCCGTTCTGTTGTTGATTTAATATCCTTGTATAATCCCCTCAAATTTCCCATCTTTTCTCTCGAGCCTTTAAATGGTGACACACAATCTCCCAGAGGTTGGTGCTTCTCTCTTATATTGGCAAATATTTAGTTTGTGCCCCATTTTCTCCTCAGTTCTGAAATACTGATATCTAATGTTCAAAAATCTCCCCCCTTTTCTCTCCAGGTGTGTGACTGAGATCAGGGCTCTTATTGTACTGCCAAGCGGTGCAGAGACCCCAACTGAGATCTGGGCCCTGTTCTGCCAGGCGCTGAAGAGACCCCAGGTGAGATCAGACCCCACTGTTGTGCCAGGTAAAACTGAGACCTGGACCGAGATCGCGCCCCCTCCTTGTGCCAGGCAGCGAACGACTGCGACCCAAACCGCTGCCTCCATTGTGCTGGGCACTTCAGAGACCTCGACTGAGATCTGTGTCCCCGTTGAGTCTGGCACTGCACTGACCCTAATGAAGATCCCGCCCCACCACTGTACTGGGCACTGCACAGACCCTGACAGAGATCCTGCTCCCACATTTTGCCAGTTGCTGCAGGGGCCTAAACAAAATCTGGGATCCTGTAATGCCGGGAGTTGCAGAGTCCCCAACTGAGATAAGGCCCCTGTTGTGCAGGGCTCTGCACAGACACTGACCAAGATCAGGGTTCCCATTGTGACAGGTGCTGAACAGACACCAAGGGTATCTCTACCCTGCCATTAAAAACCCCCAGCTGGCCCAGGCCAGGTGACTCAGGCTCACAGGGCTCAGGCCAAGGGGCTGTTTAATTGCAGTGTAGATGTCTGGGCTCGGGCTGGGGCCAGGCTGTAGGACCCTGCGAGGTGGGAGGGGGCCAGACCTTGGGCTGCAGCCCCAGCTGGACCATAGACACCACAATTAAACAGCCCCACAGCCTGAGCTGTGTGAGCCCAAGTCAGCGGGCACGGGCCAGCCGCCGGTGTCGAACAAGTTTGCATGGAGAATTTGGGGCAAAACTGGGAACTGAACCCAGATTGTTTGAATTCTTTCCTCTCCCCTTAACCCCAAGCCCAGCGTGTGTGTGTGCAGCGTTGTTTTGGTCTGTGTTTGCCTTGCATTGGCTTCCAAGGGAGGCTGTGGAATTTCCTTCACTGGAGGTTTTTAAGACCAGGTTAGAGATACACCAGTCTGGGAATGTCTAGGGATACTTGGTCCTGCCTCAGCACAGGGGGCTGGAGTAGACGCCCTCTCAAGATCCCTTCCAGGCCTACACTGAAATAATTCTCTTTTGTGCTGTGTCCTGTTCTACGCTGAGCTGTTTTGCATGGTGCCATTTGGAACTGTGATCGCACCATGTTGTGTAGCAGTTTTATGGTGCATTGTTTTGCCTCAGCTTGTTTGGTGCCTGTGCTGTGTCGGTTTGAGTTGAGCTATTTTCCATTGTGTACTTTTGTCCTAGGATGTCATCGTTTGCATCGTGTTGCTTTCTTCTCCTTTGTATTGTCATTCTATGCTGTGGAGTGTAGGTTGTGTTTTTTCTCCCCGAATTGCCTGACATTATGTTGTGGTGGGTTTTATTTTGTATGTTGTGTTTTTATATGTGTATATATTGCATCACATCATAGAACTGCAGGGCTAGATAGGACCTCAAGATGTCATCAAGTCCAGCTCTCTCTGCTGAGGCAGGACCAAGTATCTGTAGATTATCTCTGACAGAGCTTTGTCCTACTTGTTCTTAAAAACTTCCAGGGAAAGAGACTCCCCAGCCCCCCTTGTAAGACTATTCCCGAGCTGACCTGCCTTAGCTCTGGGGACACCCACACAGACTGTAGTGGTGAGCAGCTCTGGAGAGAGAGGAGACCCCAGTGAGTGGCAGCTGGGTAAAGAGACTGAAGTTTGGAGGAGAAACATTGACGTGTCCAAGGTCACCCAGGCTGTCCGTGACCGAGCTAGAAATAGGTTCTAGTGCCACCGTACTGCTGTTTCTGAAGGTCTCTGCCACCCTGGTGTTTTAGGCACTGGTGCAAACCCTTAGTGTAGGCAGAAGTTACACTAGTGCACTCTGATTGGCACTGGTGCACCATGTCCCAGTTTGAAGGTTTGAGGTGGGGGTGGGGGGAAGTGACCTCACAGATGCCTGGGGCTGGCTGAACAGTGCAGCTGGGAAGGGAGGGGCAGCAGTGAGTGCTGGAGGTATGAGCCAGGAGCGCAGCCCCACAGGGCTGGACACTGACTTCTCCTGACCCAGGGGACACCCCCCAGCGAGGTGGTTTGTCCAGGGATGCACAGGCTGTCTTGGCAGGGCAGCTCAGCTGCAGTCCCTGCACACCTCTTCCTGCAGCCTAATACAGTGTGCTCGGGGGACCTTTCCAAGCTGCGGGTGACGGGGCTGTGGAGTTAACAGGGTCTGTTCCTGGCTCTGTCACAGACCTGTTCAGTGACCGTGGGGAAGTCACAGCCCCTCTCTCTGTAACGCTGTCTTCAGTGACTTGAGAGCACGAGCACCAGCCTTGGGCAGACTGGTAAGAAGCAGGGAACAAACCCCAAATTGGGCGTGAGGTCTATATGGAGATTTCACCAACCAAGAATCCAGTGTAAACACAGACAGTCCCCTTGGGTGATCCCATATATCTTTCTGAGCCGAGCCCCACCCCCCCCCCCGGCTATAAAAACTCCACTGCCCATGTGGGCCACAATAACTGGTTTTCTGCATATAACAGCCAGGGCTGGCGTTAGGGGCAGCAAGCAGGGCAACTGCCTGCGGCCCCACGCCACAGGGGCCTTCACAAAGCTACATTGCTTAGGCTTTGGCTTCAGCCCTGGTGGTGGGGCTCAGGGCTGGCTTCAGGCCAATTCCACCGAATCGGGCCCAGCGCCTAAGAGGGCCCCGCATCCAGTGAGAATCTCTTCCCTGGCTAGAGACAACTTTTTAATTTTTACTCACCTGGCAGCACTTCAGGGGTGGGTCCTTCACTTGCTCTGGGTCTTCGGCGGCACTTCGGCGGCGGGTCCTTCAGTGCTGCCGAAGACCTGGAGCGAGTGAAGGACCCGCCCCCGAAGTGCCACCGAAGACTTGGAGCACCGCCCGGTGAGTACAAGCCCCACGTGTTTTTTTACATTTTTTTCGGGGGGGGGTCATCCCTGCCGGGGCCCTTTCGAAACTGTTTGAATTGGGCCCCGCACTTCCTAAAGCCGGCCCTGTCTGGACTTCAGCTCCATGCGCTGGGACTTCAGCTTTCTGCCCTGGGCCTCAGCGAGTCTAATGCCGGCCTTGCTTGGCAGCCCCCTGAAAGCTGCTCACGGCCCCCCAGGGGGCCCCAGACCCCTGGTTGAGAACCACTGCCTTACCCCACTAATCACAGCAATGTTCAGGTTACTGCCAGTCCCAAAGGACCAGTCACTTCCTTAGGTCAAATGACTCTTAGATCTCCCAACAAAGACAACACTTGTAGCCAGTCCTGTCACAACCTGTATTAAGACTTATTTAAAAGGAAACAAGAGTTGTTGACAAAGTTAAAGCAGGTAATCCTATAGATGCAGACGAGTTGCAGTCTTAGATTTCAAAGGTAATAGAAGCTTCTATAATAAGCAAGCTCTACATATTCTTTAGGACTAACCCCGGCTAGGCAGCTGGGGATCTCGTGCTTATGCCTAGAAACTTTTCCCCCCAGAGTCCAAGCAGCATACAGATCATCAGTTCCCTCTGTATGGGGTTTTTCATCCCCTTCCTGGCATGTGCTGTGAGCTGGAAACTCAGCTAATGGGAAATCAAGAGCACAACAACAGTTTTGTGTGTTCGTTAATATCCCGTAATAGTGTCTCTGGTGTGGATGGACCTTTCCTGCCAGGCAGAGTGTAATGCATTCGGTTGCCAGTCAGCACTTCACCTAGGTAAAGTCTCTCTCCTGTGTGGTGATTTACAGAGCCACAGAGGCTCACAATGCAACTAGTCAGATGTTAACCCAGGCAGCAACTCACAAGCGTTCAATGAAGTCTAAACACATTCTCATGTTCACAGTCTGTATGAGGAGTATCTACTCATTGGGACTCGCTGGGGAGCCACAGAAAGGAACAAGATGTGCTGAGGCAAGAAGGCCCAGTCTCAGAGCCCCCGGGGTCATGCTTCCCAAAAGCTAAAACTAGGCCCAGCCCAGGAAAGGGGCACTGCCAGGAGAGACTGGATAAAGGCTGGAGCATCAAACAACTTAGTTAACCTGAGAGAGCTGCCTTGGGGACAGTGACAGGGAGAATCCCCAGAGTGACTCCTTGGATTCTGCTCGTCTCTGGCCTTTGGTTCATAGAATCACAGAACTGGAAGGGACCTCGAGAGGTAGCTAGTCCAGTCCCCTGCCCTCAAGGCAGGACGAAGTATTATCTAGACCAGGAGTGGCCAACCTGAGCCTGAGAAGGAGCCAGAGTTTACCAATGTACATTGGCAAAGAATCACAGTAATACGTCAGCAGCCCCCCATCAGCTCCCACCCCCTGCTCCCAGCGCCTCCCACCCATGGGAAGCCACACTAATCAGAACCTCCCCCTCCCTCCTCGCACCTCCCGATCAGCTCTTCACACTATGCAAGACACTTGGTGGGGGGGAATGGAGCAAGGGCATTGCAGGAATGGAGGCTCAGGAAAGGGAGTGGGAAGGGGTGGACTGGGGGCAGGGCCTGTAGCTGAGTAGTGAGCACACCCAGCACACTGGAAAGTTGGTGCCTGTAGCTCCAACCCCGGAGTTGGTGCCTATACAAGGAGCCGCATATTAAATTCTAAAGAGCCACATGTTGGCCACCCCTAATCTAGACCATCCCTGGAGGTGTTTGTCCAGCCTGCTGTTAAAAATCCCCAATGATGGAGATTCCACAACCTCCCTAGGCAATTTATTCCAGTGCTTAACCACTCTGCCAGTTAGGGAGTTTTTCCTAATGTCCAGCCTAAACCTTCCTTGCTGCAATTTAAGCCCATTGATTTTTGTCCTGTCCTCAGAGGTTAAGAAGAACAATTTTTCTCCGGCATCTTTGTAACAACCTTTTATGTACTAGAAAACTGTGATCATCCCCTCTGAGTCTTCCCCAGTTTTCTTCCATCTCAGAGGTTAAGAAGAACAATGTTTCTCCCTCCTCCTTGAAACAAAATTTTATGTACTTGAAAGCTGATCATATCTTCTCCAGACTAAGCAAACACAGTTTTTTCAGTCTTCCTCATAGGTCATGTTCTCTAGACCTTTAATCATTTTTGTTGCTCTTCTCTGGACTTTCTCCAATTTGTTCACATCTTTCCTGAAATGTGGCACCCAGAACTGAACACAATACTCCAGTTGAGACCTAATCAGTGTGGAGTAGAGTGGAAGAATTACTTCTCGTGTCTTGCTTACAATACTGCTGCTAATACAGATCAGAATTATACTTGCTTTTTTTGCAACAGTGTAACACTGTTGACTCATATTTAGCTTGTGATCCACTGTGACTCCCAGATCCGTTTCTGCAGTGCTCCTTCCTGGGCAGTCATTTCCTGTCTTGTATGTGTGCAACTGATTGTTCCTTCCTAAGTGGAGTACTTTGGGTTTGTCCTTATTGAATTTCATCCTGTTTACTTCAGACCATTTCTCCTGTTTGTCCAGATAATTTTGAATTTTAATTCTATCCTCCAAAGCACTTGCAACCCCTCCCAGTTTGGTATCGTCCACAAACTTGATAAGTGTAACAGAGCTACTGGGAGGGTTTCCCCATGTGTCAGAGGGTTACAGCCTGGTGGGAGGGGGCTAGGCCTGTACTGGAATAAGGTCACTCTGTGCTTCACAGTGTGGCAGAACCGGGAATGTCCATTACCAGGGGAAAATGCTGGGGGGAATCGACATGTGGAAAGGACAGAAACCCTGTCTGAATTCTCTCACATTGCCCTTCTCGCCCTGGCAGGCTACAGAATAACGTCCACGTTTCGCCCCAAATCATCCCCTCCTCCCAGGGGGAAGGAAATGGCTGCAGTGGAGCTGGCTCAGGTAAGGGATTCTCAGGGAGCTGGTGGTGGGTTCTGCTTGGAGGGAGAGGAGCAGTAAATGTATAGGAGGGTGGGAGGCAGGAACTATCTAGGGTGTGGAATGGGAGGGGACAGGATGTGACAAACCTGCTGAGACTTGTGTACTCTAGAGTGTGATGGGTTGTCACCCCGGGGTGCAGTCTGGGGAGCTTCTGGGAACCGCTGTGCCCTCTAACCCTCAAGCTGGGCTGGCCCTTCTCACGCTACTTTGCTGGAGATTCAGCCAGGCTCTCCAGGGCCTGTTATCACCCAACATGACAGCAGGTGGCACCATGCATCTAACTAAGCTACCTGAGTGCTTTACCTAAGCCACTCAAGGACAGATAGAAGACAGAAGCCAATTTCCCAGCTGTAAGTGGTAGCAAACAGATCAAAGCAGATTACTTAAATAACCAAAAACTCAAACTAAGCCTAACATACTATCTGGATAGAATTTGAATTAGCAAATTCTCACCCTGACTGATGATAGAAGCAGTCCACCAAGTTTCCATACACAAGCTAGAAATCCCTTTCCCCTGGGACCAGCATATCCCCCAGTTCAGTCTTTGTTCCTCGGGTGTTTCCAGGAGTTTTCTTGTGTGCGGAATGAGGACAAGAGATGATGTCACACCCCACCTTATGTAGCTTTTCCATATGGCAGGAACCATTTGTTCCAAACTCAGTTCCCAGTCCAGTTTGTGGAAAAATAGAGGTACCAAAATGGAGTTTAGTATCCTGTGGTCTGGTCACAGGCCCTACCATGGCCTGGTGAGTCATAGTAGCCATGACTCATAGGCTGGCTGAAACATTCCCAGGAAGGCTAAGCTCTTCCACGGTCCATTGTCTTTGTTGATGAGCCATGAACACTGTCTGGCTTCTTTGTTGTACCTGAAAGGCTCATTGTGGATGTTACCCAGAGTAAGCACATTTGAAAGACAGATACAGAGTCAATATCCATAACATCAGATACGAATATGATACATGCACAGAAATAGGACAATCTTATTCAGCAAATACTAACTTTTCCAATGACACTGAACATATGATGCGTCTTGCACAAAATGCATCATAATTATGTCCTAATCATTTCATAATCATACCACTATGCTGAATGTGGGGTGTAGTGTCAGGGCCTAATTTCAAGGCACAGGTGTTGGGAATGGAACTTCCCCTCTTTGTGGAACAGGAAATAACCTTCCAGCCAGGGCTGGGACAACTTCCCAGACTCCCAGTGCTGAAGCCTGAACCTACTGACACTTCATTAGTTACCACCAACCCCGATCTTTGTGGCAACTGGAAACGTTATCAGTGACGATTTTATATTCTCTTCCAGGTCATTGATAAGAATGTTAAATAGCACAGGGCCAAGATCCAATCCTTGTGGGAACCCCCTAGAAAGAAATCCACTCGACCATGGTTCCCCATTTACAATCATAGTTTTTAATCTATTTAATGTATGTTGTGTTTATTTTGTATCTTTCTAGTTTTCTAGTCAAAATGTTGTGCTGAACCAAGTCATACGCCTTACAGAAGTTTAGGTATATTACATCATTACTATTAGCTGCACCCAAACTTTTGATCTCATGCAATAAGGATATCCCGTTAGTTTGATTGGATCTGTTGTCTCTGAACCTTTGTTAATTGGTATTAATTATATTACCCTCCTTTAATTCTTTATTAATTAAATCCATATTCGCTGCTCCATTATCTTGCCCAGTATCAGACTAACACTCTTGTAATTAGCTGGGTCATCTCTTTTACACTTTTAAATATTGGCACAGCATTAGCTTTAGTCCAGTCTTCTGGAATTTCCCCAGTGTTCCAAGTCCTAATTGAAATCACCATTAACAGTCCTCCACACTCCTCCACCAGGTCTTTCAAAACTCTTGGATACAAGTTATCTGGACCTGCTTATTTAAACATGTCTAATTGTAATAGCTGCTGTTCAACATCCTCGTGAGTTATTGTTGGGCTGGAAAGACTGTCAGCGTCAATGTCTTATATGACTTACATCTCCAAATCCAGGAGAGAAATATTTATTGAACACTTTTACCTCTTCTGCATTATTTTCATAATTCTGCCATTTCCATCTAGTAATTTACCACTACCATTGTTAGGGATTAAGTTTGTACTTAATATACTTTTTAAAAACTACCTTCTTATTTTCATTAATTGGTCATTGATTTCTGATAGCTTCCCTTGCCAACTTTCTACAATTCTGACTTTCTAACTTCTATTCTTTACTATTGACTTCCCCTTTCTTCCATATATTTTATTTGGAGAGTGTTGGGATTCCTACCAGGGAGCCACCAGCAGGGTCCAGAGACAGACCCATCTCCTATATTAAGCTCTGGCTAGTGGGTATGTGATAAATGTGATGACCCTGCCTCCGTCTGTCAGCTGAGAGACACAAAGGTTCTCTCTTTCCGCCCTCTGATGCCTCCTGGCTGTTCTAGGCAAGGTGGGGTGGGAGTCTGTTAACATGTGCCTCCTGGAGCTTCCATTTCCCTGGTGCTGCTGTTCTGTGAATAGTGGGGTTGTGAGTGGGGCAGCAGGTACTGAGTGTTGGACTCTTGCTCTTTCAGGGGCCGGTGACCTTCGAGGAAGTGGCTGTGTATTTCACCAGGGAAGAGGGGACTCTGCTGGACCCCACTCAGAGAGCCCTCTACAGGGATGTCATGCAGGAGAACTATGAGACGGTGACCTCGCTGGGTAAGGAGTCCTGTCCCCTGGGTTATTAGAAGCTGTGAGGTCTCTAAAGAACCTGAGTAGTAATAACTTTATACCTTTATTTGTCATACAAGTTTTGACAAGTTTCCTTGCCCCCCTGTTTTTTGCCTTATCTCCCACCCACTAGTATCATTTTTGGACATGTGCCTTTTTTGTGCCGTCAGTCATTTAAAAATTGCACTTAATGTATCCTTATTGGCTACATTAATAACTGTAGCTTTCATGCATATTCCTCATTTTAAGAGGAAAATATGCCACGTGTAGAATTCTAAATTGAGTAAATAGGTGTGTGACTCTTGCCTGGCTTGTGTGACAGTCAAATGAGCTCCTCTTTTGATAGGAGAGCGTATAATGTTGTCATTCAGGACCCCACGAATGAAGGGAGAACAGAGCTGTGGGGGGGGCGGAGAAGGGGGAATAGGTAATTCTGGGGTGCCCAGATATGGGGAGGGTGTGTGCAGGGTTAGAGCTAAGAAGCAGCAGGGAGGGATGAGGTTGTGAGAGATGAGGAGGGAACACAAGAAGCTCCCAAGGTGCCGGGAGGTGGTGCTGGCTGAGAGTAATGGGAAGAAGTGGAGGGGAGTGTGGAGGAAGGACACCGAGGAAGTGGCTCATTCTCAGGTGCTGAAGCTAAATGGCCTGTCCTTGAGGAAGAGTGGGACCCCTTGGGGGTGTAGTGCACTCAAGAGGCACCTCCCAAGGACGGTTTAAAAGCCAGGGCATTGCACAGATCCTATGGATCCATGACAGTGCCACAGGTTCAGCCTTATGGGGAAAAGATATAAAACAAGAAAAGGATCTAAATGCGTGTTTACCATCGCTCCCTCTCAGTCCTCATGGGAATCCCTGATCCGTTCCAAAGTGTATTAAAACCTTCCTTAAAGGCTTACCTCTTGGGTATCAGGTCATGTCCGTTTGTTAGAGGGTTTTCCCTTCACCCTCCCACTTCCCTGGTTCTTGTCACGCAGACAGCAAGCAGCAAAAGACCAGAAATCTGAAGCACAGATAATGCGATGTTTATTGGGGTTATTTCCAAGCAAGCATGTTCCACTACCCTAATGAACTTACACCTAGAAAAATTAATGATGCAGCAGACAGAAACAATTAGAGAACCAGACTGATTAACAAGGTAAAAGTGGTGGCGATAAAGATAAAACAATACAGAAATGAGGGTTTCATAACCACAACCATTGATAAGGGATTTATTGCCAGACCAGCT
>NW_025422958.1:0-9514 GCF_020497125.1 Mauremys mutica
GCTGTCAAAGTAAGTTTTCTTTAACCATCTTAAGATCTGTTTCTTTATCTGCTGGTGATGGGCACTGTCAGGACAGGATTGACTTCCTAACAGCCTAATAGCACCTTATCCCAAACCAGTCACACTGAAATGTGAGGATGTGACGCTATGTTTCCCAGCTTATGGCAGCCCCTGCTGTTTAGCCAAAGGCCTTAGCCTAAGAACAAGGCCTCAGCCTATCCTAGTGAGAGAAGGCCCAGACACAGGCAGACTGAGATTTTGATTCTTAGCTAGTGACAGGGGTATAAAGACAAAGTGATAAAAATACCCCTAAGTTCTTAAACTATAGGCTTTACAGGCAGGCCTGAATATCTCTATTCTAACAGTGGGTTCTAGCCCTTCCCCCGTTCTGTGTCTGTCTTGTCTATTTAGATCAGGGGTCAGCAACCTTTCAGCAGTGCTGTGCCGAGTCTTCATTTATTCACTCTAATTTAAGGTTCCGTGTGCCAGTAACACATTTTAACGTTTTTAGAAGGTCTCTTTCTATAAGTCTATAATATAGAACTAAACTATTGTTGTATGTAAAGTAAATAAGGTTTTTAAAATGTTTAAGAAGCTTAATTTTAAATTACAATTAAATTAAAATGCAGAGTCCCCCCTCGGACCCAGGCAGTGTGAGTGCCACTGAAAATCAGCTCGCTGCCGCAGGTTTCCTATCCCTGATTTAGATTATAAATTCTTCAGGGCACGGGCCATCTACTGTTCTCTGTTTGCACTTTGCCTAGCACAATGGGGGCCCACTGTTAGTTGGTCCTTAGGCACTAAGGTAGTGAATATGATTTGTTATAATAGTAACTCTCCTGCCACTTTGAGCCAAGGAAGATGGCCTTGGGATGCGTAGCCTTATTTGGGGTGTGAGAGTAATGTTGATTTGATTTATCAACTTAATTTAATGTGTATTGTAATTATTTTAATTAATTAATAATAATAATTAATCATTTATATTAATTAATATGGGTTTAGGCTCACCAATTTGTTTGATCAGAAGATAAAAGTTCGTGTTTCGAATCAGGTTCCACAGAATTGATAAAGGGACCTTCGGGGGTATGACAGGAAGCTCACAGTGAGACAGATATAGTCGTAACGACTTTTTATTATACTCAATGAAATAGTAAGTAAATTGTAAAACAGGTAGAATTACAGAGTTACAATTGTATTACTGTTATTCAGGAGATGCATATGATGATACAATATTATGTGCTGCAAACTTTTGGTTAATATTCACACCCTGTTTTGATAAACTGGTGTTGGCCTCACCTCTGGCGGTTGTGGTTTCACAGCTCTTGCAAGGGAAACTAATGTAAAGAGCTCTCAAAGCTACTTTGGAATTTACTTTTTAGCTCAACTAAATAATCTAATACACAAATTAAAATAAAGTTTTGAACTTAAAGTTTGAAAAGAAAATAAGTGTGGCCTATTACTGGTTAATAGCTGTCGTAGATGGATAGCATGAATACGTAGTTGAAGATGGTGAAGCTTAGAGAAGGAGGAGGAGGTCAAGGTGCGGGTAAAAAGAGATATGTTACCTCTTTTTATAGCGAGGTAGGTTACCTCTTTTTTTGGAAATAAATGCCGGAAATCCTTCCTTTTATGCCCAAATTTCAGTCTTCCCCCATAGAAATGATAGGGTACGCTTATTCCATAGGCTAGTATGTATGTGCGTATGGATGGCAGGTATCTGCGCACTTGTGGGGTACTTGTTAAGCCTGTGAGTACAACTTTGAAAAATCCCCTTTGCTATTCTTCATTGTCTGTTGGTCTAGGTAAAGAGTCTTAGACCTAAGCGTAGGCACTTTATTTGGGTATAGGAAAAACAGTTCCTTTTCTGGATGAAAGGGCACAGGATATAGCTATGCTAACTTTGCTTTAACTTAAAATGCAGGTTTTTGGCCTGTAGGTTTCTTGCATTACAGCCAAATATATTTTTAATATGAATTAATAAACCTATCACAATACTGTACTTATAAGAAAAGAGATATTGATGCAGGCAAGCAGATGAATCCTGAGGGCTACAGATGTTACTGCCTAAAAATGAGATGGGGTTAAAACTATGGAATATTCTTTGTGACAAGTATCCCACAAATTCCACTGACCTCCCTTGTTTTCTTTGCCTGCAGTAGGGTTTCCAATTTCCAAACCTGCTGTGATCTCGCAGCTGGAACGAGGGGAAGAACCGTGGGTCCCGGACCTCCAGGGCTCTGAAAAAGAAGTGGTCCCGAGAGCTGCCGTCACAGGTGAGGACTTGGTTAAACAACTCAACAACTGCTTAGGAATGCAGGAAACATTTGGGATGCCCTACAAAGACCCTGTGAGCTCTTCAAGTTCAGGATTGTTCCCTGCAGATGTGGAATCATTATGGCAGATGTCACTCATGGCTTCCCTCCTATTCTGACTGACAACTGGCAGCGGGTCCCTCTCCGATCTCACTTTCCCCTGAGAATTATGGTGCAATGAGGACCCAGAACTGATGCCTTCCTCTCTTCTCTGTGGAAGGCTTTGGGGAAAATCAGCACCTGATAGGTTTGATCTCTCCCACATATATTTTGGTTTGTTCATCCCTTTTTTCATTCCTCTCTCTGACATTTCCTTTTTCTCAGGCACAGGGAGTGACCTATGTCTGGATTCTCTCTGTCTCCCATCCGGCGATGGGCTGGTGAGTGAAAACGAGGAGGAGAAACCCCAGCAGGAAGACACTGTGCAAGTAGATCCACATTGGCTGTTATCAGGAAGATCCAAAGGGAATGTTTCCAGGAGTTGTGCACTCCCAGAAAACACAAAAGCCTGTGAGACTCAGCAGAGGCCAGAGGAAAACTACAGTAGCCACTCAGCCCTTATTCCACGCAACAGAATCAACATGGAAGAGAGACGCTACATGTGCCATGAGTGCGGGAAAAGCTTCAATCGGCGCTCAAACCTTATTGCACATCAGAGAATCCACACTGGGGAGACGTCCTACACCTGCTCTGAGTGCGGGAAAAGCTTCGGGCGGAGCTCAAACCTTATTGCACATCAGAGAATCCACACTGGGGAGACGTCCTACACCTGCTCTGAGTGCGGGAAAAGCTTCAATCGGCGCTCTGCCCTTATCACACCTCAGAGAATCCAGACTGGGGAGACACCCTATACATGCTCTGACTGTGGGAAAAGCTTCAATCGGCGCTCAAACCTTATTACACATCAGAGAATCCACACTGGGGAGAAGCCCTACACATGCTCTGAGTGCAGGAAAAGCTTCAGGCTGAGCTCTGACCTTATCAGCCATGAGAGAATCCACACAGGGGAGATGCCCTACACGTGCTCTGAGTGCGGGAAAAGCTTCAAGCAGAGCTCAAACCTTATCACACATCAGAGAATCCACACAAGGGAGATGCCCTACACGTGCTCGGAGTGCGGGAAAAGCTTCAATCAGCGCTCAAACCTTATTACACATCAGAGAATCCACACTGGGGAGAAGCCCTACACATGCTCTGAGTGCAGGAAAAGCTTCAGGCTGAGCTCTCACCTTATCAGACATCAGATAATCCACACAGGGGAGACGCCCTACACGTGCTCTGAGTGCGGGAAAAGCTTCAGGCTGAGCTCTCACCTTATCACACATCAGAGAATCCACACAGGGGAGACGCTCTACACGTGCTCTGAGTGCGGGAAAAGCTTCAATCGGCGCTCAAACCTTATTACACATCAGAGAATCCACACTGGGGAGATGCCCTACACGTGCTCTGAGTGTGGGAAAAGCTTCATTCAGAGCTCACACCTTATTAGACATCACAAAATCCACATGAGAGAGAACTGTAATAAATCCCTTGACTAGGGCTGGCCAAAGTTTTGTTTTTTTAATTACATTTGCTAATTCCCACATAGTGATTTTTGCACCATCTTCACCAAGGTCTCTCAGCTCCACCAGATCAGTTGCCTTCTTCTGCCTTTTGCAGTTCACCCTTCTTTGGGGTCAGTCCTGTGATCTTTTCTATCAACTCCTTTCCTTTGAGTCGAAGGAGTGTGTGTCCCTCCGGCCAGGAATGTTCATCAGCTCCAGGTGGGGGAGAGGTTTGATCCCAACAAGCTACACTGAGGCAAAAACTACCTGAGCCTGACATCCACTAGGGCTGTACATGGCGTTGGCTGCTCAAGTTAGTGATCTTAATGTAAACATTTGTAGTGCAGATGCAGCCCAGGTGCAGGGGTTGGCATTAGCTTTCCCCTTGACCTGACCTAAACTCCATCACTTTCCCTAGTCTAAACAAACCCTGAGCATCACGGTTATACTGTTCCCCCATTTCACAGCAACTGTTAGTCATCGAGTTCTCCCTTGGGGAACAAATTGTTTCATTCCCAGTTGCTCTGATGTTGCTTCAGGTTGTGCTGGGGAGCAGATATTTTTATTATCGTTTTCCACACTTAAAATATATTGAACTATAACAAAGAGCAGGAACAGGCAGGGGCGGCTCTAGACACCAGCGCGCCAAGCAGGCGCGTGGGGCGGCCCTTTCCCGGGGGCGGCATTTGGCTCCGGTGGACCTGCCGCAGGCATGACTGCGGCGGGTCCCCTCTTCCCGCGGCTCCGGTTGAGCTCCCGCAGGGATGCCTGCGGGAGCTCAACCGGAGCCGCGGACCACGGCACCCGCCGCACTCATGCCTGCGGCAGGTCCGCTCCTCCCGGGCTCCGGTTGATCTGCCGCAGGCATCCCTGCGGGAGCTCAACCGGAGCCGCGGGAAGAGGGGACCTGCCGCGGGACCGGGGAAGGGCGGCGCAGCGCACCGCGCTGCTTGGGGCAGCCTGATTTCTAGAGCCGCCCCTGGGAACAGGGCAGGGATAGGGAAAAATGTCATTTCACCCATTGTAACAACAGATGTAGTTAGGGTAAGACAGAGGGATTCCCTTATTCCCCATCACCATCCTCCTTCAATCCGTGCTAGAGCCTAAGAATCTTTTTCCTTTCCCCTGTTGTGGGATGGGAGACGTCCCAAAGTGCTCCGTGTGCTATAGCACATGGCTAAGCTCAGAGAATAAACCCCCAATAGCCCCTGAGCTTTGCTTTTTGAATTCTGTGTTTCCGATTACTTCAAGCCTGGGCATTGTGATTATTTACCAGTTTCTCTAGCACTGTTCCTACCACTTTTTCTGTAACATTTTTTGTTTTTTCTGGGACAGGGTTGTTATTCCTTTGCCTAACCCCAAGCTGGAAGGCCAGGGTGTCTGTTTTCTCTGGCCCCTCCCCACAGACAAATCTGACAGGGTTGCACCTGCCAGGAGCAAACAAAAAGCCCCACCGGTTACACACACACACACAGCAGATAGACAGACACAAGACACAGAAGAAACTGAATTATTTGAGCTATCAACATTTCCACTTTCCCACAGCATGTTAGTTCTGAAGGTTGTTTTAATTTGTTTATTTTCTTGGAACCAGAACTGGGGAAAGAGACACTGGAGTCAGTGGAATAACAGCAGGAAGGGATAAGTCTCATGATTTGTCACTAACCAAAGGCTTTTTAAACAGAGCGATAATGTTACTGAATGGTCTGGCTAACCCTGCAGTTAGAAACAATCAGCTCTACGGGTGGTAAATTTACAGAGGCTCTGCTGCTGATCATGAAATAGAAGCACATTGCCTTTAAACAGCTGCTATTTCAATGCCTCTGGAAGTACAGAAAACAATGATCTGTGTTAAAGGAAAGTTGCCATTTCTCAGAGCCCTAATTTCTATTGTGTGTGTGTACAGGAAGGTTTGAATGTGTAGCAGGTAGTTTGGTCAAGCTTAGCTATTTTATGTGTGTAACAGGCTCCTGCCCACCTGCAGCAGAGGTTTCAATCACATAGGATGGCAACTTACCGAATGTCACACAAATTAGTCCATCCCTCCCCATATTCAGTCTCTGACCGGAATGTTCGAATGAGGCAGAGAACTGGGAAAGTATCGCAGTAGGAATATATTAAAAAGTGGGATTAATCAGAGCTGGGCTGCAGACAGAGCCTGGTCTAGAGCTGGTGTAGTGACAGGGACACACTCCCGCTCGTGCTGACTCTGAAATAACAGCAGAAGCAGATCGAAGAGAATGAGCTCATGGGCAGCTGCCCTGTCAGTGCATCACTCACCTGGCAGGTGTTACACAAAACACAGCACTTCCCCCCCGCTGCCACCACTTCATTATACTGGCCATGGGGCTGTTTGTCCTGCAGGACTTTGATCTCTCCGGGTGGTCCATGGTGATTCATAACAGAGCCATTAGGGGAGCAGGAGTCATCCCAATGGAAATCTCTCCACTTCTTTCTCAGTGTTACCTTTTTAGCCCTGGCTTTGGAGGTGACATTAGCCTTATCCTGTCTTGATTTTAGGTAGGATTGTGATCACCTTCTGGGGCTTGGCAGCTTAGAACTTTTGAGGGCTTTTCTCTGCCTTTTTGGTCCCCGCTGCAGTCAGTACATTCTAGACATGGGCATGGTGACCTCCCTGGGGATCTTGACAGCTTTAGCCAGCTTCTTGGTGGCTATTTTCCTGCTCAGAGCCACTGTCTTCTTCTCATGCCTTGTCCTGGGGGCCCAGCTGCTGGTTGAATGGAAAGGAGCCGAAGTGCTGGTGACTTTAGCCCGCACCAAGTGGCCTTTGCTTGTCAGACTCCTGAACCCCAACTGGATGTGGTTCTTGTTCTTCTGCACAGCACAGCCCTGGAGAAGAGGGATCTGCAAATGTACATTAATATGATCCCTTTGTTTAATTGATGAAAACATAAACTAGACACTTAGAGGCTTGGAACTGATTTCAGCTGATGGACAGGTGTACTAAGTTTTTATGCATTTGGACAGTGAAATGTTGAGTGTTTACATTCATTTCAAGCAACCCCGTATAGTGGAGCTCCTGAACATAATGGACAATGGAAATGAAAATGTTTTCCCTTTTTTCAAAAATAAAAATAAAATAATAAGAGCTGATTAGAGGGCGCTTGGATTTGAAGCAGGGACCACTTGATCTGCAGTCAAACACTCTACCACTGAGCTATACCCCCCTGAGAGCAGATGCTTTCCCCATTGTAGCTGAAGCACATCAGTGATTCCAGTAGCAGGGGCAGGCTCTCTCTGGGGCACAGAGATTTTTTGGGGAGTTGGTGGCTCCTTTCTTTCCTCACCCTGGAGTAAACTGAGCTTTTTACTCCATGGTACATGTTTTATGGACTAACAGCAGCAGCTTGAAGAAAGAGGAGAGTGAGTATTTCACTCTCAGGGCCGAAGGGGGTCACGTCCCCTCTGTCTGACCGTTGCCATTGCAGGAGCAAAGGTTTCAATGGAATTGAATGCCCTGGCTCAGACTAGAGACACAGAAAGGTTTTGCTGTTCGTTGAACAGCAAAGGAAATTGTGTCTGTATGTGAAACTGAGGAGGGACATGAAACGCCCACAGGGTGGCGCAATGCCCTAAGCTAAGGCAGGAGGGTGAAGGAATGGGGCTGAGGAATGACTGAAGTGGACCAGGGGCGGCTCTAGGTTTTTGGCCGCCCCAAGCAGTCATGCCGGGAGGCGCCCCGAGCCGCGGGGGCAGCGGACCTCCCGCGGGCATGACTGCAGAGGGTCCCCTGGTGGCGCGGCTCGGCTGGACCGCCCGCAGCTGCGGGCGGTTCGCCGGTCCGGCGGCTCCGGTTGAGCTGCCGCAGGCATGCCCGCGGGAGGTCCAGCCGAGCCGCGGGACCAGCGAACCGTCCGCAGTCATGCCAGCGGGAGGTCCACTGGAGCCGCCGGGGCCGAGCGTCCCCTCCGCAGTCATGCCTGCGGCAGGTCCGCTGCTCCCGGGGCTCCGGTGGACCTCCCGCAGGCATGACTGCGGCAGGTCCGCCGGCCCAGCCTGCCGCCCCCCGGGAAAGGGCCGCCCCAGGCAGGTGCTTGCCCCGCTGGGCTCTGGAGCCGGCCCTGAAGTGGACTCACCTGGGATTGAAATGGCATTTGTTTGTGTCGGGCAGTGAGAAATGTGACATTAATTCAGATGCAGGGTTGGTTGAGGCTTCTTTAGCTGCTTGTAGAACTTGAACTTGATTTCCCAGAAGGGAGAAAGGGAAAGTCTGGGGCGGCCTTGAGTCCCTGACTGGAGCAGTGTATGAAAAAGGCTCCAGAGATGCAGCTGGCAATTACAGGCCACTGAGGCTAACGTCAGTACCAGGCACATTGGGTGGAATTGTAGAGCCCAATGATTAGACATATCGGTGAAGGGAATTTGCTGGGTGTAGCGGGTGGTTACCTGGTCCTGCCCTGTGGGGCTTGAAGCAGCCCAGGAGAGGGCTGAGGCTGGAGCAAGGAGCCTGGGCTGATTGGGGGAAGCAGGCTCAGCTGTGGCCATGCCCCAGTCAGGCCCAGCTGGCCCCTAGAAGAGGCTGTGAGCCAGGAGCCCAGTCAGTCTCCCTCTGTTTGTAGCGAGAGAAGAGCCTGGCTGCAGGGACCTAAGCAAGACACCTAGAGTGGGAGCAGGGCTGGGGAAGGGCCAGAGGAGCTGGGAGCTCTGGCCTGGAAAGCCCCAGGCTGCAGGCCTGACTATAGGCACCTAGCAGGGCTGCAATGGGGCAGCCCAGGGGGAAGCAGAGGCGGCAGGTCCAAACCCCTTTGCCTGTGATGAGTGGCTCACACTGCAGTCTGCCCCAGTGAACGGGGGCTGGATGGAGACTGGGCAGTAGCCAAGACTGAGGTGAAGTGGGGATAGTGGGTGGGGGTTCCCCTGGGAGGGGGAGACCCAGAACTGTGGGGGTACTGCCAGGGTAAAAGGGGCACTGGGGTCCTGGGAGGGACAGGGGGCCAGCTGCAGTAAGGCGGATCACCGGCCTCCAGAGGGCGCTCTGACGGCTGGAGAGCTAATTCCCAAGACGACCAGCAGGAGGCGCCGCCGGGTGAGTCTGCCCCCGCTTACATTGGGGAAGAATGAACATCCTTTTTGTAAAGGAAAATTATGCCTCACGAAACTACTATAATTCTTTGAGGGAGTCAACAAGCATGTGGATAAAGGTGATCCCATGGATATAGTATACTTAGATTTTCAGAAAACCTTTGACAAGGTCTCTCCCCAAAGGTTCTGAAGCAAAATGGGATAAGATGGAAGGTCCTCTCTGTGATAAATAACTGGTTCAAAGGCAAGAAAGAAAGGGTCTGATTTTCAGAATGGAGAGAGGTAAATAGTGGTGTCCCCTTGGGGTCTGTACTGGGACCAGCACTGTTCAACATACTCCTGAGTGATCTGGAAAAAGGGGTAAACAGTGAGGTGGAAACATTTGCAGATAATACAAACCAACTCAATTTAGTTACGTCCAAAAGAAAGCGCAAAGTGTGACAAAGGGATCTCACCAAACTGAGTGACTGGGCAGCAAAAAGGCAGATGACATTCAATGTGGATCAATGCAAAGTAATGCACACGGGAAAACATGATCCCAATTCTACATCTAAACTGATGGGATCTAAATTAGCTCTTACAACTTAAGAAAGAGATCTTGGAGTCACTGTGGAT
>NW_025422959.1:0-91436 GCF_020497125.1 Mauremys mutica
TGTGCAGTTCGGGTCTCCCATGTTTAAGAAGGATGAATTCAAACTGAAAACAGGTACAGAGAAGGGCTACTAGGATGATCCGAGGAATAGAAAACCTGTCTTATGAAAGGAGACTCAGAGTTTGGCTTGTTTAGCCTAACCAAAAGGCTGAAGGGAGATATGATTGCCCTCTATAAATATATCAGAGGAATAAATACCAGAGAGGGAGAGGAATTATTTAAGCTCAGTACCAATGTGGACACAAGAACAAATGGATATAAACTGGACACTAGGAAGTTTAGACTTGAAATTAGACGAAGGTTTCTAACCATCAGAGGAGTGAAGTTCTGGAACAGCTTCCAAGGGGAGTAATGGGGGCAAAAGACATATCTGGCTTCAAGACTAAGCTTGATAACTTTGTGGAGGGGGATGGTATGATGGGATAGCCTAATTCTGGCAATTAATTGATCTTTGATTATTTAGCAGGTAAATATGCCCAATGGTCTGTGATGGGATGTTAGATGGGGGTGGGATCTGAGTTGCTACGAGAATTCTTTCCTGGGTGCCAGCTGGTGAGTCTTGCCCACATGCTCAAGGTTTAACTAATCGCCATATTTGTGGTCAGGAACGAATTTTTCTCCAGGGAACATTGGCAGAGGCCCTGGAGGTTTTTTGCCTTCCTCTGCAGTGTGGGGCACGGGTCACTTGTTGGAGGATTCTCTGCACCTTGTGGTCTTTAAGCCATGATTTGAGGACTTCAATAGCTCAGACATAGGTTAGGGTTTGTTACAGGAGTGGGTGGGTGAGATTCTATGGCCTGCACTGTGCAGGAGGTCAGACTAGATGATCATAATGGTCCCTTCTGACCTTAAGTCTAGGTGCATGACACTCTTTAGTAACATGATTACATACTTTTTTTCACCCTACAAGACTTCTGACTCATTCAGTATACCAGGAATCAAAAAGAACTGTGTAGCGAATGAGGCTTTTGTCTACAAGAACCCTGCCTCCTTTGTTGTAGAGGCTGAATATTGTGGAGCAAATAAAGCAGAGAATTATAGGGAGAAAAAGGATAGTCTCATGGTTACAGACCTTGAATGCCACCCTGAAGAACTGAATGTTATCCTTACTTCTGCAATGCTGAACAAGTCACTTAAACCAAAACTCACAGGTACCCACTGTGTGGAGTGAGTACCAGGGATCGAGGCCAATGGGTCAGAGTTGCAGAAGTGGGGTGTGCTCAATGCTACAACTGAAATCAAATAGAACTTTGCTTTTGAATATATAAAGTGCTACAGAAATAGTAAGTACTCTGAAAAAAATAAGGCCTGACCCACAGGATTCTCAACGAGGGCTACTGGTCACCTACCACCTGACAATACTGGGCGGCGAGGGTGCCCGGAGAGCAGCTGCTAGAGAATGGCCCTGCACCCGCTTGCAACCAAGGGCAAGAGAACACGGACCTTTGCTCCCTGCGCGGCGCAGGGGGAGCATTTCCCTTCCCCCACGCTGGGGGCAGCGACACGGAGCATTTACCTTTGGTGAGCGTGTCCAGCACCCCGGATTTCTCCAGGTAGCGGCGGAACTGCTCCCGCTTAGACTCCGTGGCCTGAGGGAAGGATGGGAACAAGGTTAGCGCGGGCCGGGGCGAGGCAGCCCGGGGTCGGCGAGCCGGCTTCGCCCGGGCCTGTCTGAGAAGGGCGCAGAGGCAGCCAGCGGGACACCGAGACTCCGCGGTGGAGGAGGGGGGACCAGGAGGGCGGTGGGTTCCGGGGAGAAGTTGCAGCCCCGCACATTGTAATGCGCCATCCCCGCCCGCTCCGCACCGAGTCGCTCTAACGACTGGGCCGCGCTTGCGCCCTGGGTCTTTTACGGAAGGGAGGGGAAGACACGCAGCGTCCCATCAGTCACCATGGAGACGGGAATACACGGCCCTGCCCCTCCCCCAACTTCTTTTTGGCGTCCTTCCTTGCGCCTTTCCGCGACCTGTCTCTGATCCACTCTTCTCCCCCACTTCCGCACGTTCTCCCGCCTTCCTACCGCAGGCCCTGCCCAGCCCCGCCCCCTTCCCCCGCCCGGCCACTCAGCTCCCTTCTCCCGCCTTCCCTCAGGCCCTGCCCAGCCCCCTTCTCCCTCCCACTCAGCTCCCTTCTCCCCTCAGGTCGTGCCCAGCTCAGCCCCCTTCCCCCGCCTGGCCACTCAGCTCCCTTCTCCCTTCTCCCCTCAGGCCGTGCCCAGCCCAGCCCCCTTCTCCTCGCCCGGCCACTCAGCTCCCTTCTCCCGCCTTCCCTCAGGCCCTGCCCAGCCCCCTTCTCCCTCCCACTCAGCCCCCTTCTCCCCTCAGGCCGTGCCCAGCCCAGCCCCCTTCTCCTTGCCGCCCGCCTGGCCACTCTTCCCCCTTTTCCCCTCAGGCCGTGCCCAGCTCAGCCCCTTTCCCCCGCCTGGCCACTCAGCTCCCTTCTCCCCTCAGGCCGTGCCCAGCTCAGCCCCCTTCTCCTCGCCGCCTGCTTGGCCACTCAGCCCCCTTCTCCCCTCAGGCCGTGCCCAGCCCAGCCCCCTTCTCCTCGCCGCCCGCCTGGCCACTCTTCCCCCTTCTCCCCTCAGGCCGTGCCCAGCCCAGCCCCTTTCTCCTCGCCGCCCGCCTGGCCACTCTTCCCCCTTCTCCCCTCAGGCCGTGCCCAGCCCAGCCCCCTTCTCCTCGCCGCCCGCCTGGCCACTCTTCCCCCTTTTCCCCTCAGGCCGTGCCCAGCTCAGCCCCTTTCCCCCGCCTGGCCACTCAGCTCCCTTCTCCCCTCAGGCCGTGCCCAGACCAGCCCCCTTCTCGCCGCCCGCTTGGCCACTCAGCTCCCTTCTCCCCTCAGGCCGTGCCCAGCCCAGCCCCCTTCTCCTCGCCGCCCGCCTGGCCACTCAGCTCCCTTCCTCCCTCAGGCCGTGCCCAGCCCAGCCCCCTTCTCCTCGCCGCCCGCCTGGCCATTCTTCCCCCTTCTCCCCTCAGGCCGTGCCCAGCTCAGCCCCCTTCCCCCGCCTGGCCACTCAGCTCCCTTCTCCCGTCTCCCCGCAGGCTGTGCCCAGCCCAGCCCCCTTCCCCCGCCTGGCCACTCAGCTCCCTTCTCCCTTCTCCCCTCAGGCCGTGCCCAGCCCAGCCCCCGTCCCCCGCCTGGCCACTCAGCTCCCTTCTCCCTTCTCCCCTCAGGCCGTGCCCAGCTCAGCCCCCTTCCCCCGCCTGGCCACTCAGCTCCCTTCTCCCTTCTCCCCTCAGGCCGTGCCCAGCTCAGCCCCCTTCTCCTCGCCGCCAGCCTGGCCACTCTTCCCCCGTCTCCCCTCAGGCCGTGCCCAGCTCAGCCCCCTTCCCCCACCTGGCCACTCAGCTCCCTTATCCCCTCAGGCCGTGCCCAGCTCAGCCCCCTTCTCCTCGCCGCCTGCTTGGGCCAGTCTGTCCCCTTCTCCCCTCAGGCCGTGCCCAGCCCAGAACCCTTCTCCTCGCTGCCCGCCTGGCCACTCTTCCCCCTTCTCCCCTCAGGCCGTGCCCAGCTCAGCCCCCTTCCCCCGCCTGGCCATCCCTCTTCCCACCTTTCTGTCTCCCCTTTTCAGGCCGTGGCACAGCCCAGCCCCCTTCTCATCGCCGCCCGCCTGACCTCTCAGCTCCCTTTCTACCCTTCGAGGGCCGATTTTGCCCCAGCCCAGCCCCCTTTTGACCTCGCCGCCCGCCCTGGCCAACTCAGCTCCCTTATCCCATCAGGCCGTGCCCAGCCCTGCCCCCCTTCTTCCTCGCCGCAATCCGCCTGGCCACTCTTCCCCCTCTCTCCCCTCAGGCCGTGCCCAGCACAGCCCCCTTCCCCCGACGCTGGCCACTCAGTCTCCTTCCTCCCCCTCAGGCCTATGCCCAGCCCAGCCCCCTTCTCCCCTCAGCATGCTTGGCCACTCAGCCCCCTTCTCACCCTCCGGGCCCAGTGCCCAGCCCAGCCCCCTTCTCGCCTGGGCACTCAGCTCCCTATCTCCCGCCTTTCCTCAGGGCCTGCCCAGCCCCCTTCTCCCTCACCACTCAGGCCCCCTTCTTCTCCCTCAGGTCGCCGTGCCCCAGCCCCAGCCCCCTATCTCCTCGCCGCCCGCATCTGGGCCACTCAGCCCTCCCTTCTCCCCCTCAGGCCGTGCCCCCCAGCCTCAGACCCCCTTCCCCCGCCTGGCCACTCAGCTCCCCATTCTCCCCATTCCCCTCAAGGTCGTGACCAGCCCATGCCCCCTTCTCTCCTGCCCACTTGGGCCACGTCAGCTCCCTTCTCCCGCCTTTCCTCAGGCCCTGCCCAGCCCCTTCTACCCTCCCACAATCAGCCCCCTTCTCCCCTTAGGCCGTTGACCCAGCCCAGCCCCCTTCTACTCGCAGCTGCCCGTCCCTGGCCAACTCTTACCCCCTTCTCCCCCTCAGAAGGCCGTGCCCAGACTCAGCACTCTCCTTTGCCCCCGACCTGGGCCACTCAGCTTCCCTTCCTCCCCTCAGGCCGTTGCCCAGTCTCAGCCCCCTTCTCCCCGCCGCACTGCTTTGGCCCACTCAGCCCGCCCCTTCCTCCCCTCAGGTCGTTGCCCAGCCCAGCCCCCTTCTCCTCGCCTGGCCACTCAGACTCCCTTCTCCCCCGCCATTTCCTCAGGCTCCTGCCCAGGCCCCCTTCTCCATTCCCACTCTAGGGCACCCCCTTCTCCCCTCAAGGCCGTGCCCAGCCCAGCCCCCTTCTCCCTCGCACGGCCCGCGCTGGACAACCTCTTCCCCCCTTTCTCCCCTCAGGCCGTGTCCCAGCTCAGCCCCCTTCCTCCCGCCGCCTGGCCACCTTCAAGCTCCCCTATTCATCCCCTCAAGGCCTGTGCCCAAAAGGCTCAGCCCACCTTCTCCTCGCACGCCTGCTTGGCCAGTCAAGTCACCCTTCTCCCCTCAGGCCCCTGCCCAGCCCAGCCCACCCACCCCTTCTCCTCGCCGCCCGCCTGGCCAACTCTTTCCCCCCTTCTTTCACCCCTCAGGCCGTGCACCACTGCCCAGCCCCCTTCCTCCTCGCCGCCCCCCGCACAGGCCACTCAGACTCCCTTCTCACTCTCAGGCCGTGCCCAGCCCAGCCACCCCTTCTCCTCGCAGCGTTCCACGCCCTGGCCATCTCCAGCTCCCACCTTCTCCCCTCAGAGCCGATGCCCAGCCCAAAGCCCTCCTTTCTCCTCCTCCGGCCACGCCCCGCCTGGCCACTCAGCTCCCTTCTTCCCCCTCAGAGGAGCCTGTGGCCCAAGCCCAGCCCCCTTCTCCTCGCCTCCCGCTCCTGGCCACCTCTCTCCCCCTTCTCTCTCCCCCTCAGGCACCGTGCCCAGCCCAGCCCCCTTCTCCTCCGCCGCCCGCCTGGCCACCTCAGCTCCTCTTCTCCCCTCAAGGCCGTTGCCCAGCTCAGCCCCCTTCTCCCCGCCGCCTAGCTTGGCCCAGTCAAGTCACCCGCCGTAAGCTGCCTCCGTCTGAAAGCCGTTCCCACCCAGTTACCCGCCCGTGTTAGCTGCTCCACGCTTGAGAGCACCCCTGTGGGGCGCTTGTGCTCACGGTGCCACCCGTGGTTGCTGCTCGGATGCGGGAAGGCCAGAGTGCTGGGATACAGCGTTCATACAAGCTAAAGCACAGCCTCTCGCTGGACTCTGCTGCTACATGGTATGTAAAAGGCAGTGCAGCGGCCAGAGTCTGATAAATGTTCGGTGCTACGCACTATTCTTTGCCAGTGTCAGGGTGGGACGCATGTTAGTAGATATGGCACCGGCGGCTGCCACTTTTGTATTGTTGGTGTCCAACTGGGCATAAATCTAGGTAACACTCCGGGAGGATGTGCTCTAGGCCTAATGTGAAACCAATATTACCTCTCTATGTGAAGCGCTTTAGTTAGCCTTACTAAACATTTGTAAATCTCTCTGTGCTATGTGCCTGACTACTGGCAGCTGCTAAGGCCGGTTGGTTACCCAGATACAGCCTATATTAGTTAAAATAGGCCGGTAAAGCAGATGCTGTAATCAAGGCTATATGCATGTGAAAATACTCCCACACAGTGGAAAAAGTACAGAACTAAAAAAAAAAGGGGGGGGGGGTAAATAAATGGCTGGGACCCCCCGCTCTGCGGCGCAGGTGTGCAGGATTTGATGATTAGCTATTTCTCCCTTGCACACCTTATTTGGGCTACAAATAAACTTGGTTTTGCTTCTCCACCCTGGTTGTGTTAATTAGTGTGACGCACACTGGGCAAACGAACCCCCACTGTTGCCAAGCCCATCGGGCCCCCATCGGGCCCTTTGGGCCGGAGCAACAGTATCACTGCCAGGGCCAGGGGAGCAGAAGTTCCTGTCTTGGCCTTTCTTTAGATGCTTCTTCATGATGGGGTAGCGAAAGTCTACAGTACAGTGATCCTGAAAAGAAAAGACAGGTGAGGTCCTTGGGGTGTTTGCTATGGAGTATCTAATACAGATATGCTGCTCAGAATATAAACTGCCCAGAGTGGAAAAAGGGCTATTGTCTACACAGGGAAAATATTGCTGGCAAAATAAGCTAGAGCAGTGGTTTTCAGACCAAGGGTATGTCATACTCCACTGTGAGGTTACACAGAATGTCTTCCAGGCGGCGGTTGTCCTACTTGTTCTTCGCCCAGGGGCGGCTCTAGGGATTTTGCTGACCCCTAAAGCACTGGCAGGCAGGCTGCCGTCCGGCAGTTATGTTGCCTGCAGAGGGTCGCGCTGGTCCTACCGAGCCACGGGACTAGCGGACCCTCCGCAGGCAACGCCGGCTGGAGGCAGCCCTGCATGCCTTGCCGCTCCTCGCAGCACCGGCAGAGCGCCCCCTGCGGCTTGCAGGCACAGTGCATTGGCGTCTGTGCTGGGGCCTGGAGCCACCCATGTGTCTTAACGTCAGGGTAGTTTCTCAGCCTTGGGCGTTGGGGGGGGGTTGCATCGATAGATTTAGGGGGGCTGCAAGCAATGGCTGGTTTGCCGTGGCACTCTACACCACAGGGAGCCCAGTAATGCTAATGTTGTTATGCTTTAGCCCCAGGCAGTGGAAACTTCAGGCCTTCAGACTACCTGAAAGGGATACAGTGGTCAGGAAAGGCTGCAGATTTATGAATACATATGAGCTACAGTGTGAATTTACAATGCTAGTAGCTTAGTCCAAACTAAACTCCCTGTGTTGGACATTTATTCTTAGGGGGCTCTACCAAAAATCACCATTACATGAATAAATATGTCAAGCTGAAGAATTACTTGTGTTTTGCTTACAATATCTCCTGCTAATACAGACCAGAATGATGTTTGAGCTTTTATTTTGCAACAGTGTTACACTGTTTAAACTCATATAAAGCTTGTGATCCAACTTATGATTATCCCCAGATCCCTTTCTTCTGCCAGTATACTCCTCCTTCCTAGGCATGGTCCATTTCCCATTTTTGTATGTTGATGCAACTGATTGGTTCCACTTCTAAATGGAGTAACTTTGCATTTGGTCCTTATTGATGATTTTCATCGTTATTTACTTCAGGTCATTTCTCCAGTTTGTATCCAAGATCATTTTTGAATATTTTAATCTATCTTTCAAAGCACATTGCAATCCCCTCCCAGGTTGGTATCATTCACAAACTTTATAATAGGTGTTACTCTCTCTATGCGCATTATCAAAAAATCATTGATGAAGATATTGAACTAGAAATCCGGACCCAGAACCAGTCCCTGCGGGACCCCACTCATTATGGTTGGGCGGGGACGGGATAGCTTCGCAGTGGGTTTGAGCATTGGCCTTGCTAAACCCACGGGTTTGTGATAGTTCAGTCCTTGAGGGGGCCATTTTGGGGAGGACTGAGGGGTAAAAATCTGGGGATTGGTCCTGCTTTTTGAGCCAGGGGTTGGACTAGAATGACCTCCTTGAGGTCCCTTACCAACCCTAATATTGCATATGGCCCTTCCAAGCATAACTGTGAACAACACATGATTCACTACTCTCTAATAGGAATGAATTTTCCAACCAGTTTATGCACCCACCTTATAGTAGCTCCCTCTAGGTTGTATTTCCCTAGTTTGTTTATGAGAAGGTCTTGTGAGCACAGTATCAAAAGCCTGGCTAAAGTCAAGCTATACCACAAATCTATCACTTTCCTCCCCCATCCGACAAAGGCTTGTTTACCCTCTCAAAGAAAGCTATCAGGTTGGTTTGACACAATTTGTTCTTGACAAATCCATGCTGACTGTTATTTATCACCTTATCGTCTAGGTGTTTGCAAATTTATTGCTTAATTATTTGCTCCATTATCTTTCCAGGTACAGAAGTTAAGCTGACTGGTCTGTAATTCCCTGGGTTGTCCTTATTTCTCTTTTTATAGATGGGCACTAGATTTGCCCTTCTGGGCATGTCCTACTTTCTTATTGTCCCTCCATTAAACTTCACTCTGAACCATTTAGTTACGTTGTTGCATTTAAGACTTAATATTTTACTAACCTTGATGTTTAGGCTTTTGTAGGATATCTTTGGATTAAACTGTGGTTCCTATTTTCTGTAGTCATTTATAAATCATCAATGAACTGAAATGTAGAGAAAACATCAAACAAAAGTAATATTAATGTAGATCATTTTTTAACTAATGGTACAATTAAGGATGCAAAAGTTTTTCAGTAATAATTCAATTTTCACTTACTCATAGTTTTTCTCCAGCAGGGCTTAAATTCTCGTGGAATCTGTCTACACTGCAGCTGGGAGGTGAGAGTCCCAGCTTGAGTACACGGACTTGAACTAGCTCAGCTCAAGATAGCATACTGAAAATAGTAGTGTGGGCATAGTGGGACATATTCGTATATAAGATAAATGATTTAATTGGCATCACAGAGGCTTTGTGGGATAAGTCTCATGACTAGAATAATGGTATAGAGGGGGACAGCTCATTCGAGGAGGATGTGCTGGGGAAAAAAAGTAGATGGTGTTGCATTGTCCATCAAGAAGGCAGATCAGCTGAAAGTCTTTGGGTAAAAATAAAAGGTGGGGGGAAATATGGATGACATCATAGTAGAGGCCAGCTATAGACCACCAAATCAGGAAGAGGAGGTGGATGAGGCATTTCTAGAACAAATAACAAATATCCAAAACACAGGAGCTGGTAGTAATGGGGTTTTTACTCAGACATCTGCTGAAAAAGTAACACAACAAAACACAGCACTTCCAATAAATTCTTAGAATATATTGGGTCAATTTCTTGTTTCAGAAAGTGGAAGAAGTAACCTGTGGGACAGCCATTTTAGACTTGACTCTGGTCAAGGAGGAAATGGTAGCGAATCTGAAGGTGGAGTGCAATTTGGGTCAAAGTAATCATGAAATTATCGATTGAATGATTCTAAGGAAAGGAAGGCGTGAGATCAGGAGAATACGGACTTCAAAAAAGCAGACTTTAACAAATTTAGAACATTGGTAGGTAAGGTCTCATGGGAATAAAATTTAAGGGATAAAGGAGTTCATGAGAGTTGGCAGTTTCTCAAGAAGACAGTATAAAATGAAAAAATTCAAACTATCTCAGTGTGAAGGAAAGAGAGAATAGTAAGAGGACAATATAATTCCATCAGGTGCTCTTTAATGAACTGAAAATCAAAAAGGAATCCTACAAAAAGTGGAAACATGGACAAATTTGCTAAGGAGGATTACAAAAGCGTAGCACAAGCATGTAGGGAACAAAATAAAAAAAGGCTAAAGCACAAAATGAGTTACATCTAGCAATGAACATACAGTAAAAGGCAATTTGAAGAGGTTTGTTAAATACATCAGGAGTAAAAGAAGGATGGAGGAAAGTGTAGGTTTTCTATTTAGTGGGGAAGGAGATCTAATAACTGATGATATCAAGCAGCCTGAAGTGTTTAATGTCTCTTTTACTTCAGTCTTCAGTGAAAAGTGGTTGGATGGGGCAGGGGTCCCGGGGGGCATCAAGAATGAGAGGAGGTGTTGGGTGGGGTGGCTGGGGGCTGTCTGGGGACAGGGATGGAGGGTGGATGGGTTCAGGGGTCCCGGGGGGGGCATCAAGGAGCATGGGGGTTGGATGGGGCACGACCCCCGGGGGGTCACGACCCCCTTGTTGCCGGCCCAAAAGGCCTGAGGCAGCAAACAGTGGTTCGTTGCCCGGTGTACCTCGCTTCCAATAGACACACCAGGGTGGAGAAGCAGTCAAAAGTGTATTTGAGTTCTCAAATAACAGGATGCTCGGAGACACACACGTCTCAAATCAAGCACACAGACATAAGCTGTGTGTCTCTTCTTATACATGACTTCAACTAGGCATCCTCATTACCCCCCACTGTTCTCCTCCCCCCTTTACTCCCCTCCTATATAGTAGACATATTGTATAGCTGGCAATTACATCAAACAGATTAAATCATTCTTGACAACAAACAATTCATCTTATTAGTAACTTTTCAAGGCTGTTAGGTTGGTTTACTTCTGGATTTATTACTTTGCCTCCCCTCCCCTTCTCCTCTTTCTAAACTAAACACAAGTAGGGCCCCTTTTTACTATCTCCTGCTGCCAGTGTTGCACTGATAAGGAGCAGTTACACATTCCATTCTCAATTCTGACTTGCAAGGTTAATCAGAGTCCAACATGGAAGTGGTTTGGACAAGCTTAGCATCAACCCTGATTCATTCAGGCCTGGTACAGAAAGTCTTCATTAATACAGTGGTTTTTCCACCCTCCTGAGTTACCTAGGGTTATGCTTAATGACACCAACAATTCCCCCCTTTGAGAATACTCTACAAACATTTGGCTGAGTTTTCTCATACTTTGAAGACAAAAAAATAATTAAGCTCTAGGGAGCTGGGGTTATTAATAAGGGAGCATTCAGTTCCACATTCATCCTCCCCATGGACCCGGTAGGATTTGGTATGTGGAAGCCCACAAACCCACCCTAACCGGTCCATATGCTTGGAAGGAGCACTGTGAATGTCCATACTTCCATCCAGAAAGCGTCCAAGTATGTCCCCCCGACCACAGATCAGATGGTTCCTGATGCATCTGTAAGGGCAGTGGGCCAAGTCTGGTGCGCAAGATCCATCTAAATATACCAGATCCCACTGCAATACCTTCCCAGTCTCAGTGATTCTCAATACCATCTCTGTCAGCAACTTCTGGGTCATAGAACTAAGGGTGGAAATGACATATAACTCACCAACTCCAGCCTGTACTTGGGATAGCTGAGCTTCAAAAATAAGGCTAGTGGCCTTTTCTAGTTGGCCCAATTTCCTTATCATGTTCCCAGCTTGTAAGAATATTTCAAATGGCCGCTGCATTATTGGCCTGAGTCCACAGGGATCTGGTCAATTCCCTCTGCTTGCAGAGGGAATAACCTAGGCTTTCTGGTGTGCTAATCTAATGGCAGCCCCTTGTGAGCAATACATGCTGAAGGATTTATCCCAAAACACAGGGTGCAGCCTGTAGAATAAACCCCAAAATCCAATCAATACCACATTCCCAAACAGGGGTCCCACAAATTTTCTTCCTGCCAGTGTATAATTCTTGGTTTCTTCACCAGGGTCAGTTCATAATGTCCTTTTTGGTCAGGAAATCCGGGATTCTGACACTGCACAAACGCTGTTGGTGGTCAGCAGACTTAATAAGGGTCTTTCCAGCGTGGAGCCAAAGCAGTCTTTCGCTTAATGGATCTTTACATTAATCCAGTTTCCTGGTTCCAAGGAGTGGCAGGGCTTCTGGGGTCTTTGTGTAGTGCGTTTTTTACCTGTGAAAAAAAGAAACCTAACACATTTCATTAGTGCCTGTCAGCGATTTGCAGACTTACAGCTGTGTGGGCACATTTAAGCCCCCCCGTCTTGGTTATTAGCTAAGTCTTAGCTGAGAGCAGTGTCTTTGAATGGGGCTAATGCCCTATCTTTAAACTCAGCATGTTAGCTTATTTTTCCTCAGTTAACTCGTCCTTCTTCCTTTTTCCTTTTTGGCTTCTTTTAACCTACAAAGGAAACTTAGCCATCACTTATACATCTTTTTCTAACAATGAACACATATACATTGCCTTTATACAGTACATTAGTCTTATTATTTAAAGTTTGTCACATATATCCTTTTACTAAAATAACTTTTGTCAGAGCTTTAGGACAACAAGCTAGGACAAGCACACCCACTTTGATGAGTTTATTTCATACAACCTCTAGTGCAATAGTTTCCCACCATCCCCAGCCCTCTGGCTAGAAATCTGAGATAGCCAGAAGGATTCCATGTACAATATGGGGAGTGGGTTAACTTTCCATGTCCTTGCTTCCAAAAAACTATTGGTATGCAAGTTTTACTAACAATTTTCAATTAAAAGATTTGGCCAATAAAAGTTTTCTCTTTCTCTTACTTAAGGAAATGTATTAAACTTTAGTATATCATATTTTTCCCAAATTTATCCAAACACTTTGTATTCTAAGTTGAACAAAACAAGTATCTGTATTCCCAATCCAGACCATACCCCATAAACAAAACAATTCCTGGCCACGAGACAAACACCACAAGACAGAACATAAAACAACAAAACATAATTTTTACTGTGCCATCAAAGGCATGGTATGTTGAAATGCTGTTCAGCTAGCATCAGTTTTCTCTGATTATCTGAAAGACAAAAACAGGAGTCTACCCTTTCTGGGCAGTCAATCATCACTAAAAATATACAAGTACCTTCGTTGATTTCAGGCAAAACAGGGGAATTACCCCATATTTTCATATATATGTTTCATAGGCAGCTTAGGTCTCAGTGACTTCTACTTTATCAATTAGATAACTTGCATCAATACAGATGCTTCCTGACTTGCTTTTAACTTTTAACATCCTGCTTTTAAACACTGAAAGAAAACATCACCACTTATAGTGCCTTTAGAACCTAATAAGATTACAATGCATAGTTTGTACAGCTATCCTCACAGTGCTCAGCTGTTACAGCAATGAAAAGTGTTATAATAAGCTGCAGTTGAGAGCATGAGGTAGACCAGACATTGAGTTGGAAGTAGCAAGCACCTGTGTTTTAAAATTGGTTGATACCAGAAGGCCTGACTATACTCATTCCCTGTTTGGGGACAATATGTTATGTCATGGTACATGTATTGTTCTTGCCAGTGCAGACATGCTTACTTGTTAGGCAAGCGGTGGGCAAACTTTTTGGACCAATGGCCACACCTGGGTGGGGAAATTGTAATGCAGGGCCATGAATGTAGGGCTAGGGCAAGGGGTTGGGGTGCAGGAGGGGTGCAGGGTGCTGCAGGGACTCAAGGTGCAGGGGATTGGAGTGCAGGGTGCAGGAGGGGTTTCAGAGTGTGGGCTGCAGCCTGGTGCTGCTTACCTCAAGCGACTCCGGGCTGGCAGTGGCACACAGCATGTCCGGCAGTGGCTCCTGGGGGTGGGGAAACTGCATCTGAAACTGACTTGGAATAAAGACCAGAACCTCTTTTATGCAGCTGACTGAAAGTGAGAGGGGACGGGCAAAGGAACTGTTTGTTTCCCATTCCCCCGATCCTTGGGCTGCTTCTGTATTTAAGGCCTGACCCAACTGTCATTAAAATCTTCCACTGATTTGCATGGGAATTGGATTAGAACCCCTACCTGATCTCCAGGATAGTTTAGAGCAGAGTATATAAATGATGTTATCTGCCAATTACTTCTCTCTGGACCATTTTAGCCACAAGGGATTGCTGTAGCACACAAATGATCTGGCCATGCAGTCTTTTCTTCCAGAACATCTCCTCTACCCAGTGTCCCAGTAGTTTAGAGACAACTACAAAAGGTGTCTGAACAATTAACAAGGTGATAAAAATGCAAAAAGCCACAAAACCTTATCTACCTGTTTTTTTTGGCAGGGTACTGTGATATATCTCAACTTTAGTAAGGCTTCTTATACTGTGTCACATGGACCTTCTCATAAGCAAATTTGGGAAATACAGCCTAGACAAATGTACTATAAGGTGGGTGCACAACTGGTTTTCCAGTGGTTCACAGTTAAGCTGGAAGGGCATATTGAGTGGGGTCCCACAGGGATTTGTCCTGGGTCCAGTTCTATTCAATACCTTCATAAATAATTTGGATATAATGGCATAGATAGTACAGTTATAAAATCTGTGGCCAATACCAAGCTGGGAGGGGTTGCAAGTGCTTTGGAGGATGTGATATAATTCAAAATGATCTTGACAAACTGGAGAAATGGTATGAAATAAATAGGATGAAATTCAGTAAGGACAAATGCAAAGTACTACACAGAAAGGAATAATCAATTGCACAAATACAAGATGAGAAATGACTGCCTAAGAAAGAGTACTTCTGAAAAGGATCTGGGAATTATAGTGGATCACAAACTAAATTAGAGAGACAAGGTGGGTGAGGTAATATCTTTTATTGGACTAACTTTTGTTGGTGAAAAACAAACTTTCAAGCTTCCACAGAGCTCTTCAGCAAGACATGACATGTAATACTTCCACTTCTAGTCAGTGCTGATAAGGCCTCAACTGGAATACAGTGTCCAGTTCTAGGCACCACACTTTGGGAAAGATGTGACAAATTGGAGAAAGTCCAGAGAAGACAAACCAAAATGTTTTAAGGTACAAAAAACATGATTTAAGAGGAAAGATTGAAAAAATTGGGTTTGTTCAATCTGGAGAAGAGAAGCCTGAGCAGTGACATTTTAACAGTCTTCAAGTATATAAATGTTTGTTATAAAGAGGAGGGTGATAAATTGTTTTCCTTATCCACTGAGGACAGGACAAGAAGCAATGGGCTTAAATTGGAGTAAGGAAAATTTAGGTTAGACGAGGGGTCGGCAACCTCTGGCACGTGGCTCGCCAGGGTAAGTACCCTGGCGGGCCGGGCCAGTTTGTTTACCTGTCACATCGGCAGGTTCGGCGGACCGCAGCTCCCACTGGCTGCAGTTCGCCGTCCCAGGCCAATGGGGACGGTGGGAAGCGCCGCGAGCCGAGGGATGTGCTGGCTGTGGCTTCCCACTGCCCCCATTGGCCTGGGACAGCGAACCGTGGCCAATGGGAGCCACAATCAGCCGAACCTGCTGACGCAGCAGATAAACAAACTGGCCCGGCCCGCCAGGGTGCTTACCCTGGTGAGCTGTGTGCCAGAGGTTGCCGACCTCTGGGTTAGACATTAGGAAAAACTCCCTAACTGTAAGGGTAGTTAAGCACTGGAACAAATTACCTAGGGAGATGTGGAATCTCCCTCATTAGAGGTTTTTAAGAACAAGTCAGGCTAACACCTGTCAGGAGTGGTCTCTAGACAATAGTTAGTCCTGCCTCAGTGCAGGGAACAGGACTAGATGACTTATCAAGGTCCCTTCCAGTCCTACATTTCTATGATTCTATGATTCAACATTAGCGAGCCCATCAGTGCAAGCCAGCTGTGGTTAGGTTTGTTTGTTTTTTGTAAAGGCTAATATATTAATGCGGCACCAATCCATTTTCAGTGCACCTAACATCTTGCAGGACCATGCAGGATAGTATTAACATGAAAAGATCAGCCTGATGTTACTCTAGCAGAGAAACCACCATTTAGTATTGCCAACCCAAAGTGTTATAAAAACGTGAGTCAGGCCCCCGTAAATCATGAGATTTTTTAAAAATAATAAATCTGGGGTTCTTTTTATTAGCCTTCTACTTTTTGAGACTTTTTCAGGTTTTTTCCCCAGACATGAGGACTAGAATTTTTTTTTTAAGGAACGCTGAGATTTTGTGTGACTCCAGGAGCTAGGTGTTTAAGAAAAACATCAAATATCCCATGACTCGAGATAACATTTGCAAGAGTTGGTAATATATGATTATACTGAGTATATGGATTTTTTAGTATTTTAGAGTTTGATCCTGGAAAGACTTATTGCCAGACATAGGACCCAAGACCGTAACTGAATTCATTCATGTGCAAGGATCAATTCCTTATTATTGGGCATTGACATATTTGCTTCAGTGGGACTACATACAATTGTAAGTGTTTGCTGGATCAGATTCTTAGGACTAACCTACATTACCACCACCAGTAAATTGTCACTGGTAGAAGCATATTGGTGGTAAAAATGCCTAATTGTTGGCTGCAGTACAACAGCACGGTTGCTACCACTGGTGATTTCACCTGTACTGTCGGTTAGTGAAGATACATAAAAGTACTTAACATTGTTGGTGCCACTAGGCCTGAGTAAACCAAAGTTGTGACTTTGGGCCTGAAGTGAACCAAAGTTCTTACATGCTGTGAACTTTAACCAGCCAAAGATGATAACAGACTGCAAGCAAAATGTGTAACTGTCAGCAATTTCAGCTTGCAAATGTAGGAGTTTGAAACAGCAGAAGCGGCGGGGAGGAGGGGGAGAGGGGGAAGGAAAATCTGTATGCGTTTGTTCTGTGAAGGCCAGAGATAAGCTTGTGGATGAGACCTTTTCTAACACGCTGAAATGTAATGCCTAATGTAGCTGCTGCTGGGAAGGGAGGGGTGAGGGGGAAAACCGAACAAAAGGCTTACACAAACAAGGGGGGTATAAATGCTGGGATCCCGCCTGCGCGCGGGTGTGCAGGATTTGAGAATGCTTTTCTCCCTGGCACCATATTTGGGCTCAAATAAACCTGGTTTTGCTTCTCCACCCTGGTGTGATAATTAGTGCGACGCACACCGGGCAACGAACCCTGCTGTTGCTCCGCCTCGGGCTCTTTGAGCCGGCAACAGTTTTGGCGTCCCTGGGTGGGCTCGAGGCAAAATTGTGCCTTGCCCGGACTCCTCCAATGGCCGGTGGACGATGGTCACAGCCGATGCCTAGCGCGCACTGGTGTCTTTACCGGGGGCCTCGGCAGAGACGCGTCAGGCTGACCTTGGAGGACACAACGGTGCAAACGCACTCAGATAGTGGAGCAGCAGCTGCGGGCGACGGTGAGGAACCGGTCCTGTGGATAAGGTAGGAACAGTCCAGTGGTGTGGACTTTTGCCTGAGGCTGGGGACGCCCAGCCGTTGTAATTCCCACTAGACGAGAGAGCGTCCTATAGTGGGTCAAGGGCACGCCCATGGTATGGGGCAAGGACAGGGTAAGGTTAGTAGGGCAAGGTGTATGCCCCTAGAATGCATTCTAGCAAATTGGAAGGTATTTGGTTTGGATCCAATGACTAAAAGTGAACTGAAAAGATTTTATACAGTAGACTGGCCTCAGTATCAGTTAGAGAGCCAGGAAAGGTGGCCACCAGAAGGATCACTTAATTACAACATGATCCTTCAATTACTTCTGTTTTGTCAGCGAATGGGTAGCTTCTGAAGCTGTTTGTATATAGAGCTCTTGTAAAAAATCCCTCATCATATGCCCCAGAGCTGCACTGGGAGGAGAACTGTCCGTGGGAATGTCTGTCTCTGCTGGGCTCATGCCATTTGAATTTATTGACTGTGCAGCAAGATAAGATGCATCGTGGCAATAGGAAACAATGGCCTTGGTGTGTGTGTGTGTGTATACCTGTGTGAGTGTTCGTTACTGGAAGACGCCCAGATTGCCCTGTGAAGCGATTGCTAATGATCAGGAGTAGTCTAACGCAAGCCCAGTAACTAGTGGATCTTTAGGAGATCCGACCCACGGTGGGCTGACTCAGCCTGGCATCGTCCGGCGAGGAAGCTGCCTGGGTCTAGGAATGTGTGAACCCATCTTCCCTCCCCCCCCTTCCTTTCCGTGTGGGCTACTGACAGTCTGATCATCTCATTGGATGCAATTAGAGTATGCGGCGCTGTGTCTCTCAGAGACTAGCCGACGCTCTTTGCTGAAAGGGGATGTAGGAGAGTCAGTCATCCTCGTTAGTCTCCCCTGTGTGAATGTTCTGTAGGGAGAGATTCTTAGTTTATGAGCCGCTAGCGCGGACAGGGTACCCTCTCTGTGTGTGTAAGTGGAAAGTGGGTAAGGGACAGTCTAAAAATTCTACCTCACCCCCTAAGGGTACCCCAGCATAGTACATGTACGTACATTATGGTCCTAAAACCTGCAGGTATTTAGAGAATTGGAATCTTCACATGTGTGAAAATCCATCTAAACAGTGCCCATTAGAAGGTATCTTCAATCTAGATAAGATCATATATCTCAGAGGAGCTTTTAATCACAAAGAAAAGCCTCTGACACAGTGTGAGCAATTTGTCTAGGAATGGGTTAATTTGAAACTCGGCTAACCCCAGAGATAAAGAGAGAGCTGCTCTACGTACAAGGTCAAGAGCCAGCACACAGACTATGCTAAGTAAAACTGCTTTCAGCCCCAGCTGGTTGTGGAAAACAGGGACAAAGGCAAACCAAAGGCAGTACAAGTTACAAAACTGAGATTGCATTTGCAAAGCTTAACGGTTCAGTGAGATCCAACAGTTTTTGCAACCCCGAAGCCATAGGGCAGCTGACCTGAACTGGAATCTCTGAAAGAGACGCCGCAGGAGAGTCCAGGGTGTAAAAGAACAGCCATCCCAAGAGTGGAAGCATGTTGGAAATTCTGGACAAGCTGTATACAGGATAATCTCCCGTCCACCTATTTCCCTTCTCTGAACATTATACACAGACGTGGCCAGTCTGGATATGTGTAAGTATTAAAGTGGCTTAAGGCTTGGAGCATTCATATTTTTCCTGAGTGATGTGGGAGTGTTCCCAACACTCTCCATTGTTTTATTATTTTTAATGAAGCTTTAAAATTTGGTTATATGGTGTGATTTCTCTACCCCCCCCCCTGCAATGTCAATTTGATCACCTGACATAAGGGATAATTGGTAACAGAAATTTGTCACAGTTTGGTGAGCAATAGAGAATGGGGGAGCCCTGCAGAATTTACACCATCTATCTGTTTTACCCTTGTTATTTTATGTTTGCTGTGTTTGGTATTATATGATAAGGATTGTATGGTTAAAGGTGAGCCCTAATAGAATAAGGAAACACTATCTGGTTTTGGTGCACTATCTAGTTTTAGCTCTGTTCTGTTTAACCGGTTACTGTTGGTTTTTCTGCTCTGTTCATTTGGGCGTTAGGTGTGTGGGCGGAACTGAACTTCTCGTTCGTAATTCCTCAGGGTGGAAGCCATGTGTGCGATGAAGCTCTGAGGTTGTATTGAGATAATTCTGTCCCGCCCCCCCCTGTAAACGGACAATGTAATAGAAGTAGGAAAAATCTGGCTTAGACTGTAATTTTCTCTGCTCTCTGTGTAATTTTCTTTTCTGTTTAAGTGTCAGCAGACAAATGGGTGGGTCTCTGGGTAGACCCCTTTAGGAGTTTGGATTGTGTGTTAAGTAAATGGCCTTTACCCAATGGCCATGTATTTTTGCCCAGGTGGCAAGCCTTACTAGGGAGGACTTGAGTAGTTTTGGGAGTAAAATGTTTTAGGGAAAAGACCAGAAGGGTGGGGGCTAGCTGTGAAGCCCACCCTCCTAGCTAAACTGGTAGTGGAATAAGTTTGTGTCCAGGATAGGAACGGTTCAGCGAGAAAAGCAGGATCGGGCCCAGGCAGGCAGGCAACAGAGAGATTGGAAAACAGGTTGGAAACTTTTAAGGGTGTAGTGGAAAGAAGGAGTAAGTGAGTATAAGCATGGAAATTTCAAATACTCAGGAGGATATTTGAAATGGTGATTTGAATTGGTAAGTGTCTGCTGAAGGAAAAAGCAAGTGATTTAAGGGAAGAGCATGTGATTTTTAAGGGAAAGTGAAAAGTTAACTCTTTAATTGCTGGAGGGAACAGCAGTTAAACTTTGTAAAAATGCTAAAGAGAAGTTTTTGGTGTCTTTCAAATGTTTGTAAATAAATTCAGGCAAAGAAAATATGGGGTAATTCTCCTGAATTAACAAGAGTATTTGTATATTTTAAGTAATGATTGACTGCCCAGAATGGGGTAGACTTTTGTTTTGTCTTTCAGATAATCAAAGAAAACTAATGCCAGCTGAACAGCATTCAACATATCATGCATTTACTGACAGAGTAACAATTATGTTTTGTGTTCTATGTTCTGTCTTGTGGTGTTTTGTCTCGTGGCCAAAATTGTTGTGTTTAATATTTTTATGGGATGGTCTGATTTAAAATCAAGTAGCAGTGTTAAATTGAAATGCAGATACTTGTTTTGTTTTACTTAGAATACAAAGTGTTTGGATATATATATCAGAAGAATGTGATATACTAAAGTCTAATACATTTTCTTAAGTAAGAGAAAGAAACTTTATTAGCCAAATCTTTTAATTGAAAATTGTTATAAAAATTTGCATACTAACAGTCTTTAAAAGCAAGGACATGGAAAGTTAACCCACTCCCCATATTGTACATGGGATCCTTCTGGCTACCTCAGACTTCTAGCCAGAGGGCTGGGATGGTGGAAAGCTATTGGACTAGAGGTTATATTAAGTGAACTCATCAAAGTGGGTGTGCTTGTCCTGGCTTGTTGTTCTAAAGCTCTGTAATAAGGTTATTTTAGTAAAAGGGTATATGTGGCATACATTAAATAAAACTAATGTACTGTGTATGTGTTTATTGTTAACAAAAGGTGTATAAGTAAAAGTTTCCTTTATAGGTTAAAGAAAAAAATGGGAAAAGGAAAAAGAATAGTTAACATGCTAAAAATGAACTGGCCAAGATTTGTGCTGAGACAAACTTAAAGTTGCCAGATGCCCTTCCTTTGGCACTAATAAGTATAAGAACCATTACTTGGCTAAAAACCAGAAAAAGGGGGGACTTAAATTTGCCCATGCAACTATAAAATTTGTAAAATCTGCAAAGACACTAATGCAATGTGTTAGGTTTCTTTTCTCACAGGTAAAGAAGAAACAACCCAAAGATCCTAGCAGCCCTTCCACTCCTAGGAACCAGAAGACTGGGTCTACATAAAGATCCATCAACGAAAGACTGCCTTGGCTCCACGCTGGAAAGGCCCTTTCCAAGTCCTGTCTACCAACACTGCTGTGAAGTGCCAAAGACTGACTGCTTGGACCCAGGATTCTCACTGCAAAAAGTCCCCTCCACATCAGAAGAATTTTCCTATTGATGATTAGCCTATTCTTTCTTCTAGTTCTACTGTGCTTCTGGACAGCAGGGAAGAAGGACAAGGTAACGTACTGGCAACCTATCCCTTGTCCACTGACAGACCAACTGTGCCTTTAGACTTTTCTAGAAAAAGCACAGCTATTACAGGGTGATATGTGCTGGAAACCTCTCCCCTGTAGGATGCTAAACCACAATTGTTTTGGGAAAGAAGAAGAAACACTCACTCCACTGACATTGCCAAAGTCCAGGAATTCCTGACTAAAAGGACATTGAGAACTGACCCTGGTGAAGAAACAAAGAATTGTACACTGGCAAGGAAGAAATTTATGGGACCCATGATTGGGAATGTGGTATTAATTGGATTTTGGGGTTTAATCTACAAGCTGTGCCCTGTGTTTTGGATAAATCCTTCAGTATGTATTGCCCTCCCTAATTGGATTTTAAATGACATTGCCCTTATCCAGTTTTCAAATCACTTCTACATACCCAGATTGCTCACAAGGGGCTGCCATTAGATTAGCACAACAGAGGGCCTGGGTTATTTCCTCTGGAAAGAAAGAATTGAGCAGATCCCTGTGGGCTAGGGCCAATATCTTAAAAGACAAGAACATGATAAGAAATTGGGCCAACTAGAAAAGGCTACTAGCCTTATTCTTGAAACTCAGCTATTTTAAGTACAGGCTGGAGTTGGTGAGTTACATGTAATTTCAGCCCTTAGTTCTATGACCCAGAAGTTACTGACAGAGATGGTATTGAATATCACTGAGGCTGGGAAGGTATTGCAGTGGGATCTAGACCAGACTTGGCCCACTGCCCTTACAGATGCATCAGGAGTACCATCTGATCTGTGGTCATGAAGACATACTTGGACACTTTCTGGATGGAAGTGGGGACATTCAGAGTGCTCCTTCCAAGCATATGGACCGGTTAGGGTGGGTGTGGGCTCCCACATACCGAATCCTGCTGGGTCCATGGGGAGCATGCATATGGGACTGAATTATTCACCGAGACATCTGGGAAATTAAACCACTTGGTATACCTACCTGATTTATAGTCAGTGTCCCAATCCCTTAGTTGTTAAATGAACATTCCACTCTTTTGTCCATGCATTCATTCCTGGGTTGGGGGTAACTAAGCTCAAAAGAGCAGTTGTACATATATCTGTAAAGCTTCATTGTTTTTTGTTTTTAAAGTTTGAGAAAACTCGCCAAAAGTTTGTTGAGTATTCTCAAAGGGGGGAATTGTTGGTGCCACTAGGCCTGAGTAAACCAAAGTTGTGACTTTGGGCCTGAAGTGAACCAAAGTTCTTACATGCTGTGAACTTTAACCAGCCTAAGATGCTAACAGACTGCAAGCAAAATGTGTAACTGTCAGCAATTTCAGCTTGCAAATGTAGGAGTTTGAAACAGCAGAAGCGGCGGGGAGGAGGGGGAGAGAGGGGGAAGGAAAATCTGTATGCGTTTGTTCTGTGAAGGCCAGAGATAAGCTTGTGGATGAGACCTTTTCTAACACGCTGAAATGTAATGCCTAATGTAGCTGCTGCTGGGAAGGGAGGAGTGAGGGGGAAAACCGAACAAAAGGCTTACACAAACAAGGGGGGTATAAATGCTGGGATCCCGCCTGCGCGCGGGTGTGCAGGATTTGAGAATGCTTTTCTCCCTGGCACCATATTTGGGCTCAAATAAACCTGGTTTTGCTTCTCCACCCTGGTGTGATAATTAGTGCGACGCACACCGGGCAACGAACCCTGCTGTTGCTCCGCCTCGGGCTCTTTGAGCCGGCAACAACATGAATAAGGATGCTTTCCCACATCAGCGCCTTAATGAGATGAAAATTCTTAGAGTTTGTTAAAATGCAATACTATTATTAATTTTATTTATTTTATAAATGTTATTAATGCATATTGCATGTTAATGAACCCAGTCATCGTTTACCCTGCAAATATGCAAAGGAATGTCTAACATGAATTACATTTGAAAAATATAAACCAATAAACAAAGTGAAAAATATAGTGCTAATATTTTTAAAAGGAAGAACTACATTTTTTTTCTTTTTCTAGACAAGCTTTCCAGTATTTTTTATAAAACTTTTTGTGTTCCTCTTTAGGGAATATGGTGTGATACAATTTTCTTAATTTTGGGACACACTTTAATAAACACCAGCAGAGAGTATGGGCCTTGATGTTACTTGCTTTTACCAGTTTCAGTGGTTTTAATGTTCTGTTTTATGTGAGCCACTGATTTTAAATAAACATTACATACAAAATTATTATTTTAAGCAAATTGTTTCCATATTTTACTATTGCAAAAGCATCAGAGGGTAAAATGTTATCCTGTTAAAGCATTTTGCTGTAAGCTGTCTCCAGACAAAGAACAGTAGTAGCAAAGTATGACCTATGACTCCCTAACAATTATCACCAGAGTGAGCTGTTAATTTTGAAAGCTGTTCATATTATTTATATACTAACTTCAATCAATGGCAATATAAGAAAAACACTCTGCTGGAATTACTACACTTTTAAAAAAAACAGTTGATTTTGGCCAATTTATCCTTTAAATTATTCCTTTTAAACTTCCATTCCCCTCAATGAGGCATTGATTTAAATAGAACAATGTAAATGATGCCATTATAGAAGAATGGCCATCTAACAAAAACACTGTTTTAAAAAAGAAGTTAGGACCTATGCATTTTTGGGGTGTGGGTAGGGGGGGTGGTAAGAGGATATGGGAGAGAACAGACCCTTTAGCCTTGTCTATTCTGTTTCTATTCTACACATGTTCTTGTACTACCCTCAGTGCATAAAACTACTTGACTAACATCTGTCACATATAGTTAGTTTTTAATCTCATTCTCTCCCTAGGGGAAGAATTGTGAATGCAATGTAGACTTTTGTTTTTGAGGATTTTTTCTTTTCTTTTCCTTTTTTTACTAGCAAATATTTACCAAAGAATCCCACTGTTGCTAACACTGATTCAACCAAATGGGTGGTAGCAAAATTGGGAAGCTCAGGCCCAGTCTACACTAAAAAGTTAGGTCAACCCAGCTACATTGTTCACGGGTGTGAAAAATCCAATCCCTGAGTGATGTAGTTCCTGTTCCCAGGTCTCCTGCATATGTCAGCCTGGGGACTCTTTAGCACTCATTCCTTTCCAGACTTATTGACTCAAGAGAATGGCAAGGTCTGTGTGACACTGCACACCATATTCTTCATAGAGATATTATTGATATGATTATGGCATAATTCTGATGTATTTTGTGCAAGATAGGTCATGTCAGATATCATTGAAAAGGTTATGATTTACTGAATATGATTATCCTAGTTGTATGCATGTATCATTTTTGTATCTGAAGTTAGGAAGATGACTATGTATCTGTGTTACAAATGTGTTTACACCTGGGGAATGCCCACTAGACAAAAGACTCAGTCTAGATGGCTGGCTGGGAAGGGCCATTCAAGTTAATGAACCATTAGGAGAAAACAAAAGGCCTTGGAAGAAGCTTATCTCCCACCAGGGAACCTTCCTGAGTACATTACAGACAGCCTCCGAGTTATGTCCGCTGTGACGCTACAGGGACATGTGACCTGGTCATCTGGTGCTGAACTCCATTTTGGGATACCAGTGTTTTTCCATTGACTGGCGTGGAAACAAAGCTTTGAAACAAAGGGTTCCTGCCATATGCAAAAGCTACATAAGGCAGCGGAGTGACATCATTGTGGTTCTTTACTGGCTCCCTTCCCAAGAAGACTCCTGGAAACACCTGAGGAACAAAGACAGAACTGGGGGGAAGTGCTGGACCCAGGCTAAAGGGATTTTTAGCCTGGGAATGAAACACCTGGGGATTCCAAGCTGTAAGTTAGTGCAGCTTGCCCCTTAAGAATCTGCAGCCTGCTTGGATCATCACTTAGAGTGAGGATCTGCTATTCATATCCAATCTCTTTAGTATATTAAGCTTAGTTTATGTGTTTTGTTTATTTGGTAGGTAATCTGCTTTAATCTGTTTGCTATCCCTTATAATCACTTAAAGTCTCTTTTGTAGTTAATAAATTTGTTTTTGCTTTGTCTAAAAGCAGTGTGGGTGGGAGTCATAACTTGGGGCAAAAAGCTGTTGTATATTTCCACTCCACACTGAGTAAGAGGGTAAATTTCTCTGTACAGTTCTCTGTGCAGCTTACGCTGTACAGTTCTCTATGCAGAGCAGGACGGTATAATTTTGGGTTTAAACCCCAGAGGGTTGGGGTGGTACCTGAATAGCTGGGAAGTTCCTTAGCTGAAGCATCCCCATGCAGAGCTGATCACACATCTGTATGTAACTGCAGCTGGGTGTGTCCCTACCTGTATGTGTGATGGTAAAAGTGTAGGCTGGAGCCTGGGAGAGGGCTTGCCAGGCTGGTCATAGCAGTACTGTCTACAGGGAGCCCAAGCTGATGGGTCAGGGGGCCCAGTGATACCCCAGTTCTGAGTGGCACCCCAGTGGGATCCCGTCACAGTCTGACATCCCAGTCCCAAAGTTCCTCACTTTACAGCTGGGTATTTGGATGGGTGTTGGACCTAGATCACTCCTGTTCCAAAACTGTACAAGCTGTTCTTACTAATAGCAGGAAGGACTCCAGCAGTCCTATGTGGAAGCATTTCTCTACCTGGGCCCAGCAGCACCATATGTCTCCTGAGACAATAGATATTCCAGCTACTTTGGATTACCTTCCCCTCAGAGTAATGGATCTTTCCCTTAGCTTGATACGGGTTCACCTGGAGGCAATTAGCCCTCCAACGGACAGTCTTTATTCACTCAATCACCTCCAGAATTCTTAAAAGTCTTAATTAGAACTTTTCCACCAGTTAGAAGACCAGCCTCTTAATGGGACCTTAATTTTGTACTTTCAACACTTACCACCTGGCCACTTGATGTCTTACCTGTCTATGATGGTTGTCTTTCTTCTTGCCATCATACGTTGGCCAGACACGTAGGTGAAGTGGGAGCCCCAATGGCAGACAAACATTACACAATATTACATAAAGATAAGGTCTCACTAATTAACCCCTAGTTTCAGAATTCCCAGGGCTGCCCAGAGTGCGAGGGGGCAAACAGGGAGTCTTTCCGCTCTGGGACCTGCCGCCAAAGTGCCCCAAAGACCCGTGGAGGGGGGTCCTTCCTCCCCAGGACCTGCTGCTGAAGTGCCGGGTCTTTGGTGGCAATTCAGCGGTGGGGGTCCCCTGAATCCTCTGGGTGGCCCTGAGAATTCCATATAAACAAGATTATTCACTTACCTATGTTCTTCCTGAAGCACCAAGCCTCCAGCATAGAAAAGAGACTTCATTCCCTTGACATGAAATGAACTTTGCTATTTTACCTACAGAGAACAAAAGAGATCAGAAAGTTATGGTTGCCACAGCAGAACAAGCCCTAGGTCAAGCTGTTTCCTCCGAAAGGACTTCCAAGTTTATCTCTGTCCGTATCCTACTTTGTTTTCAGCTGGCACCCCTTCCTCTCTCACATGGGATATGGGCTCATTCTATGAGAGCCAGGCAGCCTCAGTGGCATCACTTCAAGAAGTATCTTGATATTTTCAAGGCAGCAACATGGACTTCCATTCACACATTATGCCTTGGTCCAAGCCTCTACCAATGCACCCTTTGGAAAAGTGGTTCTGTGAGCATCAATATACCTACATAATATATGGAAATATACCTATCTCATAGAGCTGGAAGGGACCCTGAAAGGTCATTGAGTCCAGTCCCCTGTCTTCACTAGCAGGACCAAGTACTGATTTTGCACCAGAACCCTAAGTGGCCCCTTTAAGGATTGAACTCACAACACTGGGTTTAAGCAGGCAAATGCTCAAACCACTGAGCTATCCCTCCCTTCCATCTCTCTGAGTACTTGCTTGTCAAATCGTCAGTCATTCACAGCTCACATCCATAGTGATCAGCACTCAAAGTAAAAAAGGAAGTTACTTACCTTTTGCAACTGGAGTTCTTTGAGATGTGTGCTCTCTATCTGTATTCCACTACCCACCCTCTTTCCCCCTCTGCTTCAGATCCTCTCTGATTTGTGTTAGCAGGAAAAACTGGAGAGACATCAGCCTGTACCGCCCCTTAAACCTTCAGCACAGAGTATGAGGAGAGCAATGGTGCAGGCAGGCATGGACCAACGGACTAGAATTCTCTGGTCTCAGGCGCATGGAGCACATGTGTACCTGTAGTTGAATACAGGTAGGGACCACACTTTTTGAACTCCAGTTATGAAGGGTAACTTCCCTTTCATACCTTACAGAGTTTTATTTCAAGCGGTTTGCAAACTCAGGGTGACATCGCTGCACTGGTTCACATTTTAAAGATGATCTTTGTAATCATCTGGGCTAGACACTTAATTATTTTTTAATAGAAGTTTAGGTGCTGGAGTACAAGCTGGCAGCCACAACAAAAAACAAATAAATAAAGAACCTCACATTGCTAAGCTACTGTGAGCTGGTGAAATGCAACTCCTAGATTACAGTTCCTTACTCCAATGTCTCCCTCTTCCCAATACTGACTTTTCTTCCCGTCCTGGATGCTCTCCTTTGAACCAAAGCTCAAAGCATTGACTTCAGAAGGAGCGTTTCTGTTCACTTCAGAGGGCTCTGACTAAGAGCCTTTGTTCCTTCTTTGTCAGTAAAGTGCTTCTGGCCTCCTGTTTCACCAGATCTTATCTCACTTTCAGCAGTATAGTCACCTACACCTACTGCTTCCCCAGCTTCGTTAATCTCAGAATTTACAGGGATTTTAGTGATTTATTGAGATCTATTTAATCAAGAATATTTCTTGAAAAATGTAGATTTCTGACACATCATCTCTTACACTTAAAAACTTTCTGATTTAAGACCCAGTTTTTTAGCAGTGTTGATATAAACTTAAATGGGAGTAGGATTGGCCCTATGGAGACTAGACAAAGTGTGGACTTCAGGTTTCCTAAATGCTATACAGTATTTCACTTAATTACTAGCTAGTGTTTATTCCACATAAGGGTGAGGATCTCCAATCTAACAATGAATCATTTTCTCTTTCTGTAATACATATAATTACTTCATCATATTTTTCATGGTATATGATGTCTATGTTGACACAAGAGGTGATACAAGAAAGTTCACAGTTCCAAATACCGTGGAGCAGAGCAGCTGGCAGAGCGGAGTGGAGCAGTTTGTGCAGCCCTGGGTGAGTGGAGCCAAACAGCTCGTGAGGATGGCCAGAGCAGATCACAGGACAGCTGGTGGACCCGAGCAGCTGGCAGAGCAGAGCAGCCCACAGAGCCAGCGGAGCTGAGCGGTTGCGGGGACGGCTGGTGGAAGCAGAACCCCACGAAGAGGCAGGGCAGTTGGCCCCGAACCACGTAAGGTGCCCCTTTTCTACCCAGGCTGGGGAGGGGGACCTCTGCAAAGAGACTCTTGAACTCTGGGCTGCCTGACCCGGGACAGAGACTTTTGGATTGTGGGACTTTTGGGACTGTGGGTGATTTGGGGGGGTTGCTGGACTCAAGGGCCCAGAAAGAAGGACACGGCCCAATTTGCTGGGGTGGGTCTTTGCTCACGGTTTGACCCATGATCTCTAGTTAAGGTATTTTCCAGATTTAATGCTTGTTGTTGTTTATCTTATGTAATTAAACCTTTTCTGCTACACCAAGACTCTGTGCTTGCGAGAGGGGAAGTATTGCCTCCTTGAGGCGCCCAGGGGTGTGTGTAAGATTTTCCCAGGTCACTGGGTGGGGGCTCGAGCTGGTTTGCATTATGTTGTGGGGAAGGGACCCCTATGTATTGAACCCGGCCCTTGCTGCTATCGTTTCGGCCCGGCAGAAGGGTGAATTTACCGTTACAGAGATAATTTTTACCTTTCTTTCTTTAGTTAAAAGCTTTCTTTTTAAGAACCTGATTGATTTTTTCCTCGTGTTAAGATCCAAGGGGATTGGATCTGGACTCACCAGGAATTGGTGGGGGAAGGGAGGCGGGATGGTTAAATCCTCCTTGTGTTAAGATCCAAGAGGTTGGATCAGTGTTCACCAGGAACTTGGTGAAAAAGCCTCTCAAGGCTACCCAGGGAGGGGAAGGTTTTTGGGGGACAGAAAGTGATCCAGACACTGAAATTTCTGGATGGTGGCAGTGTTACCAGATCTAAGCTAGTAATTAAGCTTAGAAGTGTCCATGCAGGTCCCCACATCTGTACCCTAAAGTTCAGAGTGGGGGAGGAACCTTGACAATGCCAGTGCATATTCATACAGTCATTATCCCAGCAGAAATGGAGACTTCATGGATCACATCAGTGATCAAAGCTGTGGTCTACGCTACAAATTTATGATGGCATAACTACATTGCTCAGGATTTTCCACACTCCTGAGGAACATAGTTATATACCAACCTAGCCCTCGTATAGACAGTGCTATGTGGATGGGAGTGTGATTGCTTCTCGCGTAGGTGGAGTACCTATGCCAATGGGTCAAATAAAAGATATTACCTCTCCTGTCTTCAGTAGAACTACAGTGGCACAACTGCACCGGTGGCTGAATAACATGCCTCATTAGCTAACAGTGGCTAATAGTGGCCCATTAGATCTAGTAATATATATCCAGGGCAGAAATGACCTTGGTTTTTAAGGTCTTATCTGAAAGATTCACACACAACAAATTGTATAATAATATGTTGAAATATTTTATGAAGGTGAATAAATATCTTTAGCTGAACTCCTGCCAAAATTCAAACCTGTGGTTCCTGGATGTGTAAGGCCTAGTTTACATACAGGTTTTATGCTAGCATAACTATTTCATTTAGGGGTGTGGGTTTTTTTTCTCTCAGAAATAGTTATACTGCTACAGCCCCTAGTGTGGATGCAGTTATACTAGTATAAAGGTGCTTCTACTGGTATAGTTTATTCTCCTTCCTGTTGGCTGTATGTGAATAAAGTACACCAGTAGAAGCACCTTTATACCAGAATAACTGTGTCCACACTAGGTGTTTATGTTGCTTTAAGTAAACTGATATAGTTAAATCAACAATAAATATTAATATGTATTAAAGCACAGTTATATATTAGATACTTAGACCACTGGACTATGGGTGGGCCATACACTGCATCCCACTCTATCTTGTACTATATACAGCTATGTAACTGTGATGGTCTTGTTTTCTCTGGAGTACAAATCGTATTTTCTAGGAGTCACTGTCCACTGATTGCAGCTGCCATTTTGTGTTCAGCACAGATGAAGTGTATTACAGAAGAAACACACATTGTACTCTTTCACAGAAATTTTACTTTTGTTTGTTCTTATTTTCTAGTTTCCTTTAATCAAAAGTAAATCATTCAGAGTGAAAATATGAGGTTGTTCTATATATGGAAAATACATACACTATATATTTATGGGATTGGTGATGTCTGAATCCCCAATGAATTTCCAATGGGGAAATGCTGACTGTAAAGGTATGTTTGTTGTTCAGTATCATTTCACAGTACTGGGTAATGATTGTCCTATATGGCATCATCTATACTGGCAAAAATGGGACCAACCATTCATTACCAGTGGTAAAAAAGAGTTATATGCCATGGATAAGTTTACCTGTGACTGGACTACACTACACTACACTGCAGCTTCCCCAGTTGCCACCAGAGGTGTTGGTTATAGCTTCTGTTTTTACCCATGTAGACACAGTCTATCAGATCTCCCCTCAGCCAAGGCATTTTGGAAAAAATCTCTTATCATTGCTGCTTCAGTGATGGTAACAATGATAACTACTGTATATAGGGCTCCATGTTTTAACCAGTGACCCTGTCACCTAATCCTGCTCAAAGGACTTTTTAGATGCCACAGGGGGACCACAGCACTACACTAGTGCTCCCACCATGGATCTGAACTGATGCTGCAAAATAATGGTGGGAACTTTTAACGGGGGGCGGAGAGGGTGGGGGAACGCTTATGTTAACACAACCCAAGAGTAATTTCAGTTGGAGTCACCCTTGTGCTGCAGCCAGGGCCAGAGGGGTGAGTGGGTAGGTGACTCTGAAGGGGCTAGGTGAGTAATTTAGCTTGACCGAGTTGTAGGGGGTAAACTAGAGCAGTACTGGGCAGATAGTTGCCAGGTTGCACTGGAGGGGAAGCATTTGTGTGTGGCTGTAGCTGTGCTGGGAGGAGGGCAGTAGAAGGTGTAGCTATCGGGGCGGTAGCTGGGTGTCTCTGGGAGCATGTCTGGGCAGTAGGGGCCCATAGCTGTGTGCCGGGGGAGGGATGGGTGGTGTATCGCTCAGTCTGGGGCTGTCCTGTAGCTGTGAGTAATTGGTGGGTCTGCGCCAGCAACTCTTTGTCTCTAGTTTCAGAGTGGTAGCCGTGCTAGTCTGTATCAGCAAAAACAACAGGGAGTCCTTGTGGCACCTTAGAGACTAACAAAGTTATTTGGACATAAGCGTTCGTGGCCATCTGATGAAGTGGGTTTTAGCCCACGATGGCTTATGACCATGAGTCTCTAAGGTGCCACAAGGACTCCTCTTTGTCTTTGTCTCTAGTCTCTGCTCATGGGGTGGGGAGTGCCCGGGAGGCGGTACCCGCCCGTGTATCACGGGGGAAGGGGGGCAGTGCCTGTGCGGTGTGTGTGTCCTTGGAGCGGGGGGGAAGAGGTGTGCGTTGCCTGGGGGTGGGCAGTGCCTGTACTCTGTGTGTCGGGAGCAAGTGCGGTGTGTGTGTGTCCCGGGGGAGGGGGCAGTGCCTGTACTGTGCGGTGTGTGTGTGTGTGTCAGGGCAGCGGCTGTGCTGTGCTGTGCGGGGTGTGTGTGTGTGTCCCGCGGGAGGGGGCAGTGCCTGGGCGGTGTGTGTGTCCTCGGGGGGGGGGGGAAGAGGTGTGCGTTGCCTGGGGGTGGGCAGTGCCTCTACTCTGTGTGTCGGGAGCAAGTGCGGTGTGTGTGTGTGTGTGTGTGTCCCGGGGGCAGTGCTTGTGCTGTGCTGTGCAGTGTGTGTATCTGTCCCGCGGGAGGGGCAGCGCCTGGGCGGTGTGCGCGCGGGGGCGGGGGGTGGCCGGTGGGGCTGTGGCCGGTGTACCAACAGAAACATGAACCGCTCCCGATTCGCTACTTTGGCTGCACTGAGCATGCGCGGCCGAACTGAGCATGCCCAGTAACCTCCGCTGTCGCCACTGCCCTCTCTCTGCCCTCGCTTCTACTCACGATTTGCTGCCTGCTCTTTGGGGGCGTTTAAAATGCTCAAGGGGGCAAATCGCAGCGGGGGGGCTGCCAGGGTCTGAGCGGGGGACACAAATTTACTGGCCAGAGAGGATCAAGCTGCTGTAGGCAACGGCAGGAGAGAGGCTGAAGGGGAAAAATCGGGGGTGGGGGGTGGTAGCCGCGGTTAAGCCCAGGGGGGAGACGCTGCCAGACCCTGTGTGGGGACAAAACCCCCGTTTAGGGAGGGGGGTGGGGGGGAACAGGGGCCCCTCGGGATGAGCCACCTGCTGCGCTCCCAGGTCTGGGGGTGTCGGGGTTGTGGGGGGGCACAGGCTGTTTTCAGTTGTGCCCCGTGTCAGCCCTGGAGCAGGGGGCGGGTTCCTGGGGCTGGGTCTTAAAGGCACCGGCAGCCCGATTCCTACACTGTCAAAGCTCAGACACCACAGCTCCTCTCGATCCTATACAAGTGCTGCGGGGCGGTTACTGCTCCAGCCAGGAGCCTGAATGCGGGGAAATATTGTACAGACGCCCCCTCCCTCCCTCCCTCAAACTCTGCCTCTCACATTTTGACTATGTAAAAGTGTCTTCTATCATTTTCTATGTCTATATGAAATCCCTGCAGCTCCTTTCTCTTATACAACATGCTGATTTGGTAACTCCCTCCCAGAGCCCACATGTCTGTACCCCCTCCTGTACCCGAATCCCCTGCCCCAGGTCAGAGCCTGCACCCGTCACTCAAACTCCCCATAGCCTGCAACCCTCCTGCACCCCCAACTCCATCCCAGAGCCTGCACCCCAAACAGGGCCGGATTAACCTGTTGTGGGCCCGGTGCTAAACATATTTGTGGGTCCCCCTGGGGGAAATGTGGACATGAGGCATGGGGCAGAGTCCTCAGAGCGAGGGGCTGACTGGGGGCAATGGGATATGAGTCATGGCACGGCAGTAACAGCCCCACTCCACCCAGCCCAGTACAAGGGCACTGTTTACAAACCAGGAGCTGCCAGACCCACGCTGTCCAGCCCAGCCCTGCACTGCCATTGTGCTTCTTCCCCTTGGGGGTGGGCCCATGCTGCACCATGCTACCCCCTGCCCAGCACCCCTCTGGCTCCCAACGCGCAGTGCCACACCACCCAGAGACCCCCACAAACCCCCTGCCCAGCACCCCTCCGGCTCCCTATGCCCAGTGCCACACCACCCAGAGACCCCCACAAATCCCCTGCCCTGAACCCCTCTGGCTCCCTACGCGCAGTGCCACACCACCGCTCTGGCTCCCTACGCGCAGTGCCACACCACCCAGAGACCCCCACAAACCCCCTGCCCAGCACCCCTCCGACTCCCTATGCCCAGTGCCACACCACCCAGAGACCCCCACAAACCCCCTGCCCAGCACCCCTCCGGCTCCCTACGCGCAGTGCCACACCACCCAGAGACCCCCACAAACCCCCCTGCCCAGTGCACTCCCAGATCACTCCCCCACCCACTCAGAACCCCCCCACAGATCCTCTCACTGACCAGTGCCCCCCAGCTGAAGACCCCCCACAGCCCTCCCACAACTGCACAGTGCCCCACACCTTCCCACCCAGAGCCCCCCTACAGATCCCCTCACTGTCCAGTGCCCCCCACCACCACAACTGCAGTGACCCGCACAGACCCCCCACACTTCCCAGCACCCACACACACACAGATCTCCCCCACTGACAGGCCCCCAACACATAGATCTCCCCCCACAGTGCCCAGCACCTACCCAGACCCCCTAGAGACCTACTCTCCCAAACCCTAGCCCCCAGCCACAGTAGCCGGCCCTGATGGGAGGTGACTGTGGCTGCGAGGCTGAGATGGCAGCGCAGCCAGAACTGGTCCTGGGGCAGGATAACTCTGGCCTCTTGGGAGTGGTGGAAGCAGCCAGGCTGGAGCAGGAGCAGAGCCTACCCGGGCCAGGCTCTCTCAGGACCCAGCTGAGCCTCCCCCCTCCCCGACTGTTCCCTGTGAGTGGCTGAGACTGGCCCAGCCTCTGCACCAGTCCCAGGTGGCTCTTCCCCCAGGGAGGCAGGTGGGGCCCCACAGGTCCCAGGCAGTGGAGACAGCTCATAGCTGGAGCAGTGCTGGGTAGCGGGGCAGATCCCTGAGATGTGACTCCCGCGATCCTACCCAGCCCACCCACACCCATTGGCCCCGTGGCCAGCAGCCTTGCAGAGCACACACCTCTCTCTCTCCCTGCTTTCCTATCACCAGTTATGTTACTACAGGAATGAAATCGAGACATCCCGTAAAACAGCTAGTTCCACATTGTTCTTCAAACCTCAGGTCATTGAAATGTAGCTTTGCATTTGAGATACTATATGACTGTAGTACATTTTGCACCGCCTGCATCTACACTGACATCAGGAGAGGAGAAGAAGACAAGACTGTCCCTAGCATATATGATTTTAAAGAAAGGAGAGACACACACCCCCACTATCAATACAACAAGAAGGGAGAACAGTAGCTGGTGCCAAGAGAGAAGATGCAATGAAACCCTTCTGTACCCACAACTGATGTCTGAAAGAAAGAAAGAGCAGCCAGTTTCAGACAGATAGGATCCTTATGACCTATATAGGAGAAGTGTACTTCCCTATAGCAGTTTCCCACCATAATAAATAAATCCATAAGAAAATTAAGCAAAAATTAAGATTAGGAGTCTGATTGAAATTATGTACATTTTCAGCATTAGTTTAGTATGAAAATATTGCAGCTACTTTTCTTTTACTCCTGCCTTCATAAAAAGCAACAGAGTTATAACATATAATTACAAAGATTAAAGTGCATGCTTTACTATAATTAGGACCAGGCAATCCAAGATGAAAACTACACCGTGGCAGAGTCCTACAACCAGGTATTTGAGGCCAATCCCTTTATCAATAGAATCCTCAACCAAAATATGAGGAAGGAGACGAGTCACCCTCAAACTTTTGACAATAGCTCAAGGTCAGACACCAAGAAGACCAGCGCCATTCATATTCTGGTTTTGGATAAAATACTTAATCTTGCCTACATCATAGAAACCTTCCTCTCTCCAAGTCTACACCCCACTACACCCTTTAGCGATAAAGTAACCATTAAAGAAGTTCTGAATCAGTCGTCTTTCTTCCCAATTTAGGTTTAACAATAAAGCTGCAACCTAAGTAGCTATGGGAGATGACAGTGCAACTACTAGGTATTGGGGGGGGGGGGGTGGAAAGTGTGCTACTAAAGTCCTGGATATACTGGCAGGGCCGGCTTTAGGCTAATTCAACCAATTCCCCTGAATCGGGCCCTGCCCCTAAGAGGGTCCTGCGCCCAAGCCCCGGTTCGGTGTATTGGCAAGAGTCAGTGCACTGTACCAGGGTGGCCCGGCTTCTCCAGGGGACAATTTAAAGGGCCTGGGGGCCCTTTACATTGCCACCACTGCCACACTGCTGGAGCCATGGGGTAGGGCTGTTGGGATCTGTGGGCTACTTAAAAAGTCCGTGGCCCCCGTTGCTTCTATCGCCCCAGCCCTTTAAATAGCCGCTGGAGCCCTGCCGCTTCCCCAGGGCTCCGGCAGCTGTGTACATGGCCAGGGCTGTGGAAGAAGGGGAGCCCCAGGTGGCTGCTGCTCCTCTGATGGGGGAGGGAGGAGGAGGAGGGAGCACTTACCATACCGGGTGGTCTGTACCCCCTGTACCTGCACCCCGTGCCCTGTCTCCAGCCAACCCCTGCTGCACCCCCCCTGCCTGAAGCCAGCCATTCCTGCACTCCTCTGTCTTCAGCACTGCCAATCTATGCCACACCCCCCTATGGCCCTGCTTGAAGCCAGCCAGCCCAACCCACCCCACCCACCCCTGTCTCCAGCCATTGCTGCACCCCTTGCCGTGCCTGCAGCCAGCCCCATGTCCACTGGTGCCCTGCAATTCCCTGGGCAGTAACCCTGCACACCTGCTTCAATGATGGGAGGTGAGACATGCCTGTGAACAAAGGAGTGACTAGGAGGGGGGGTCAGGGTCTTCTAGGAGCTGGGAAGCAGGTCTCAGTGGGGCTCATGGCCCAGTGGTGGGAAGCCGCAGTTGAATGACTGAAGCCGGTGGCTCTCAGGTTTCTGTGCTGCGAGGGTCCAACCCAGATAGGTTTCATTGTCTTCTCTCCTGAGACAGGCTGTGTGGTGCTGCTGTGGGTGCCATGCGGGGCAGAGTGGGGGGGGAGCGATTGTGGCAGGAACCCCGAGCACACCAAGGAACAGCACCTTCTGCTGAGTCTCGTTCTCAGAAACCCAGCGCGAGGGGGTCGGTTTCTCTGGCTCCTCTAACGTGTGATGCAGGGGGCAGCTCCTGCCCCGTGCCCCAGGACACGCTGAAAGGCCCTTTCCCTGGCCACATTCCCCACAGCGCCACTGAAATGCAGGTGCCTTAAAGGTGAGGAGGAGCCATTGGGGCAAAGCCCGGCCTTAGGGACAGGGCCTCAGGAGCCAGTGGCCCCGCACAAGCCAGATCTCAAGAGCCCCTCATGCAGAGTAAGGGGCACGGAGCACAATTTAGCTAATGGGGAACGAGAGGCTGGGTCGAGCCTGCAAGTCCCAGGGGGAGTCGGTTCCCAAGCTGAGGCTTGTCGGCTCTGGCTGCAGCTGTGGATTGTTGGTAGGTTATTAGCAAACGCTAGCAGTAACCCTCGCAGCACCCCAGTGAGCCAGGTTCATAACACTCACCTCCACCCCACCTCCTCACAGCTAGGGTCATAGGCACCGAGTCCGAGAATGCTCTGGGGCTGGAGCACCCACAGGGAAAAAATGGTGGGTGCTCTGCCCCCCATTACCCCCTCCCTTCCTCCCCCAGTGCCTCCCACCTGCTGGTGGGCCTCCCCCAATAGGCAGCGCTTCCCCTCCCTCCCCATGCCTGCCGTGATCAGCTGTTTCACAGCATGTAGGAGGCTCTGGGAGGGACAGGGGGGAGTAGCGAGGATGCAGTGCACTCAGGGGAGGAGGCCGAATGGGGTGGGGTGGGGACTTGGAGGAAGGGGGGGCGGGGCCTGGGGCAGAGCTGGGGGCCGAGCACCCCCCGGCACATTGGAAAGTCAATGCCTGTAGCTGGGGTTAAGGACCAGCTCAGGGACACAGCAATGTACCTGGGCGTGGACCCCTGGGATCCGGCCTCCCAGTCTCTCGCTCTCCCTCCCTGCCCAAACACACGCACAAGCTAAGGAAGGGCTCCCCACTCAACCCGTCCATTAGCCCCAGCTCCTGCCTTTTTATACCTCCCGGCCAGGTTTTTCTCTTTCACACCCTTGCTCTGGCCGGCCCTTTCCTCTCTCCCATCCTTTGTACATCACTGACTTTTGTATTCTCCCCCCGCCAACCCGTTCATTTGGAAATGCTTGTCTTATTGGCCTGTGGGATTGTGGGATACTTTTGGTGGACTCCTGGAGCAGGAGTACAGTGGGGCTGTCTCTACACTAAAAAGCAAGAGGGCTTGAACCCTGGATCCCAGCTTGACTCAGGCTCAGACCTGCCACACCTGTGGGGCCTGGCCCCTGGGTCCAAGCCCGGGGTTAGCACAATTTGTGTGTAGACACAAGCGCGGGGGGGGGGGGGGGGGTAGGCTTGAGCCTGAGGTCAAGCCCTGGCCTTACACTGCAGTGTAGACACACACACCCAGACGCTACCACTGTTCAACTAAATAATCCCATTTATCTACCCTCCTTTTAAGGGCCATGAGACAGGAGCTGTTCCCAAGATGGGAGGCAGGGGGATCATGATGTGGGGCGCGGAGAAGAGGACTCTCCAGGGGGATGCTAAGTGCCCTGTATTCCCTAGCCCATGTGTCTGCGAGCCCAGTTCCCCTCCAGCCCCGCAATAGGAACAGGACAGAGAGGTCAGCTGAGCGTGAAGGGACAGTTTTTCAGTGCTCTGTCAGTGACTTGCCTCTCCCTCTCCGGAGTGCCTGGGGTCAACCACATCCTGAAGGGATTGGGTCAGAGGCTGCCAAAGCTACAGGAAGCCAAGAAGGGGGGGGGGGGAACGGCCTTGGGGAGGGGCTGCTGAGCCATGTGAGCAGGGGCAGGAGCAAACCCCAGGGTGTCATCTCAGAACCGGCCAAGCCACACGCAAGCCATCCAGAAGTGCCTGCAGGAGTTCAGCTAGGAGCAGGGGCTGATTTTCAGCTTAGAGTCACCCCACGTCCCACCAGAAGTACCAGAGAGGGAGATGTGTGCTGGATCCAGTTCTGAGCCTCCTGAAATCAGCCAGAGGTGGCCCCTTGGGTTCAATGGGAGCAGGATCATGTGCTGGGCATAGGGCTCTATGGAGACACTCTCCCAAGGGATGCTAGTACTGGTCTTGCTTGCTGAGCGTTTGTGGCACTTTCTGTCCTGAGCGCTCCATGCACTTTTCTGTGCACAGAGCCTCTGGGCTCTGTGACCATGGAGGATCTAGCCTGGGCTCCAGCTAGAGCCTGAACATCTCCGGGACTAGTTTTAGCCCTGCAGCCCTAGCCCCATGAGCTTGAGTCAGCTGAGCCAGCTGCCGGTTTTGTAATCACAGTGTAGACATAGCCTTAGTCTCCTGATACTGATTCCTGCAGATTAGCCATCTTGGGTGTGAGATCCCTAGACTCTCTGGAACCACAAGCTCAAATCCTGCCAGAACCGACTCAGCCCTTCAGCATCAAGTAGGCAGAGCTGCAGCAGTCACAGGTAGTTCACTGGGTGGGCGTGTGATGAAAGGGCAATAAACCTTATGCAAAGGTAGACATGCTCAGCTCCGAGACAGAGCACATGCGGCTACCTTCTGCCAAGAGCCCAGCTCCTCAGAGAGAAGAAATCAACTCCCTTGCCCAGGGAGCTCATTGCCCACGGACACCCCATGGTACCTGACTGGGTGCCGAGCCCTTCTGAACTCTGCCCCTTAGGGGCCCAGTGGAAACAGAGCACTTCGCAAAGCCCAGCCCTTAGTTACGCACCAGAAAAAGGAGCTAAATAACTTTGAAAAAACCTAGCCCCAGTTATAGGCATTGACCATTTGAAAAGCTAGTCCCATAATTCTCTGCCTCACTACCTAGCTGGCCACGGCACTCCCTACCACTGGCTATTAGAGCCTTTCCCAGCATGCTCTCCTGGCGCCTGGCCCTTTAAATCTGGGCTGGCGAACCAGCTGCAGCCCTATGGTAGTCCTCTGGCTGCTGAGTGCTGCAGGTTGGGACCCCAGCCCTTCTCGCTGGTAAGTGATTCAATTTATGCTGGTTTTGCCTGGCTTTTCCCCTTTATCTGTGCAGCTGTGGAACATGCTCCTGGGGAGTCTTTCAGCTGACACAGGTTCCCCTCTGGGCTCGGCAGGGCTGTTAAAGACCTTTTCTGTGCAAGCCAGAGGGCTGCACCGAACTGTGCTCTTCATATCAGTTTCTCTCTGACTTTGGTTCCCGCTGGGCAGTCTAGTTCCTTTTCCTGTTAGTATTTAAAGCGGCTGTTTGTATTGCATCATTTTCTATCTGTGGGCTCGTTTAGAGCTGTGTTTATAATCCCAGCAATTAGCAATGAGAAAAGACCTCCTGGGTCACAGCCTGTTTCCCTTCCAGTACAGGCTTGTTCCCCGTATTCATCTCCTGGTGCTTTGGCCAGACTAGTGCTAAGAATCCCAAACGAGGAGGCCTCCTCCACTTCCCTTAGGAGCTGGACTAACACAGCTTGCGGGTAGCGAAACGTATCTTTCCCTGGAGACGCCTGAACTCACTAAGCGCCTAAAGTTTTGCTGTGAAAGTTCTCTAGGGACCTACATTTCCACCTCTGGGCATGCGAGCTGCTAAGAGCCTGGACACCTATTTCCCGCCTAAGCCCCAGCATGCTCCAGGCCCTGGGGGGAGAAAGGCAGGGGACGCCTCTCTCACCTGCAGGGCCAGAGGCCACCCACTTCATTCAGAATCTGGCTGGAGGACAGTAAGTAAGGAAATGGTCAGTGGCCGAGGGATAGCGAATGACTCGGTAGCCCAGTGGCTAGGCACCCAGCTACATGGTGGGAGAGCCAGGGTCCGGCCGACCTACTCCAACGACTCTTTCATTATTTATTCACAGTGGAACAGCTCCAAGAGGAGCCCCTGAGGGAGCCTCACATTGGAGTCTCCCATAGCTCAGTGGTTAGAGCACTCTCCTGAGGAGAGGATACGGGGAGGCCTCTGCTCTAATCCTTTCTCCCCGTCAGGCAGAGGGGGAATTGAACCAGGGTCTCGCTCGTCCTGAGTGACTGGGCTAAAAGTTGATGGGGGGAGGCAGCTGTGGGACAAGCACTGGCCATTTTGTGCAATGCTCTGTGTTGCAACACCTCAACCCCTTTGTGGATCTGGGCCCTTCACCCTCCACATTGCTTGGGTGCCAACAGGGGGACCATTGAGGTCACATGAAAGGCTCCCTGTTCTCGGTCCAGGGGCCTGGACCCGACACAATTGCAGGCAGATGGTCGGACTCTGTCTGGGGCTGGAGCGTGCTCAGTGCAGACAATCTTCAGAGTTCTTAGCTGCAAAGCTCTAGCAAGTCCCTACTGAGCATGCGTGAACCGCGATTTTTCTAAGAGTTGGCCACATGGAGGTGGATTTTCACAGGGATAGCAAAAGGCATATCCCCAATACAAAGGGACACGTTTCAAGTCCCTGCTCCAACGGGGGGTGTGGGGGGGCGGGGCTAGAGATTCTCAAAGAAAAGGTCCCCAGAATTTTTTAACGTGGACAAAGCCATGCATTTTTTCTCTAAGCTGGTTTTTGGAAGTGGCTGGACCATTTTGGCTGAAATTTTCCAGAAATTCTCAGCCTGAGGCAGACACCCAGCATGGGACGGTTACAGCCTAGCAAAATTATGAGCAACTGAAAACAAAGTCTTGCAATGGGAAGAATTGAGCAACCTTATTCTTAGGCCCTGTGTCAGTGAAAAGCTGCTCTGGGAAGCGCACAGAGAGGAGACTTGCAAAGGTTAATGTGTTGCCTGGTATCCCAGGCTTGTGAACGAACAGAGAACTTCAGTTTTCAGGGCTGGCGGCCCCTCTCGCTGCCTGAACAGAGAGAGCATTGAAAGGGTTTTAGTACACAGTGCAAGAGCTCTCTGAACTGGCCCATTCACCACGCTGCCGTCCAGATCTGAGCACTGCTGGAGGGGGGAAGGGGAAGTGGAACCCAGCAACCCCTGCCAGACGAACACTCACCCAGCAGTGAGGGCAGAACCCTCCCCACATCCCCTCCCTTGCTCTGCCCCATTATGTTTCACCACCTCACTGCAGCATCTCGCAATGCAGAATCATTGGAGAAGGAAACCCTCCCCCTACAAACTCCAGTGCATCTCCCACTCCACGAACAGTCTCACCACATCTTAGCCACGCAGCGTCCTCTCTTCATTCATTGGGCTCCACCTCCCCCACCTGTACTGCTGTCCAGGGTTTTATCTCGTTGGAGTTTGTGAAAGTAGAATGAATTATATTGTAAAAATAAGAATGGATTAAAGAAATGTTGTACGTACCTTTAAGCAGAAATAAGAAATGTTGAAATACAGGTGCCAGGAAAAGAAACATTAGGCATAAACAATGGTGCTAATGGCGAAACATTAACAGAAGATGGGTAATAGTTAGTAAGGAAATAAGATATGCATGCCTAGCCCAGGTAAACTTATCTGATTCTGCTTCCTTTGTTACCTTGTTAAGTTCTCACCCTTTTATCTGTATAAATAAGATAGTTTGTGTCTTGCATGGTGCTCACATTATCTGGGTGTTATTAGCAGAGCGCTGTGCTAATAAAACAGAGTGGTCTGACAAACTGTGAGTCCTGAGTCTAACTTTGACAAAACTTTGACACCGAGATGGCAACCGTCTTCACTGGGGCTGTGTGATTCCTGACTGTTTTTGTAGGACGACCGTGGCAGCCGGCACCTGGGCATTTGGCCTGAGCGGTCTTCCACCAGAACAGAAAGGTGCACGACCACAGTGAAGTCTACGCCATTGAACCTGTTGGTTCCCACTCTGTTCTGGTAGGGATCCCGGGATCTGACATCAGGAATCTGGTCAGGTAATTATTTCTGTGTTTTGTCCGGACTGAGGACTGTTCTGTCTCTGTGTCTATCTGTCTTCCTGTGGAGTGTTTGAGTCTGGGTGCCATCTCCGTCCGGGGATCAGCCAACCAAGGGGTTCCCGTCCCTGCGGTCTGAGTGAGTGGAATCTGCACAGTTGCAGCCGCACCACACTTTGGGTAAATCCCTGGGTGTGAAAGCAAGGGCAATTGAGGCAGTAGCCTGTGGGCTCCTTTTGTGTGTTGCACGGGGCATTGCTCTCACGAACCCGAATTTCCTTCTTGTGCGATTGGTGTGTGAAGTCCTCCTGTATGGGTAACCAGACGTCTAAGTCGGGACAGTTCCCTAAACGAACGCTGGCTCATTTTATATATTTAGGATGGGTCCAGACTCCTGTAAGAAGGGTCCGGACTCCTGTAAATTTCTGGAAAAATGGTCTAGGCTAAAACTCAGTGGCCACTGTTAAAATCTTGGAACAAGACCGAGTGGACGTCTTAAAGGACAAACTCGGCCAACCTAAAACTAAATTGGCTAAAGAAGAGGTTAATTGTTTCATTCAGTGGTGGGAAGAGGCAAATCGTAGCTGGACAAAATCAAAAACTCGCCTCTCTCAAATATTCAAATAATAAGTTGAAAGCTTTATTAAAAGCCTCCTCTCCCACCACCAGACCGAGCGCTCCCCTTTACCCCGTTCTCAAAAACCCACCCCGGATCGATCCAACCCCCTTAATACTCCCATCTCATTGTAAAAAGGACAAAAAGCCCCTTGTTCTGTTCCCCTTTGTTGTCTGCCTCAAAAACTGATTCTTTAGTGTTCCACTACCAATTCAGCAAAGAAGGTGGGCTCCTCAACTAGCCCCCACCCTTCCTGGTCCCTTTCCTTGAACATTTATTTCAAAATTGTGAAGTGACCACAGTATCACTCACAAACGGTTCATTGGGGGGAGGGGGTGGGGGAAGCAGGATCAGGCCCAGAAAAGCAGGCAAGCAACAGATAAAGAAACTGAAAAACAGGTTGGAAGCCCTAAGGGCATAGTGTAAGGAGTAAGAAAAGCAGTAAGTGCAGGCATGAACCCCTGGAACAATACTTAAAATGGTGAAATCTGAGGTGATAAAGGTGTTATTTTGGGAGATAAACGAGTGATTTATGGAAAGAGAGTGAAAAGTTAACTCTACAAAGGCTGGAGAGAATTAAGCAGTTAAACTTTGTGAAAATGTTAAAAAGGACCATGTTAAAGAGAGAATTCTTGGTTTCTTTGCAGCCATTCTGAAGGGAAAATGGGCCCTTTTCCAAAAGAGTGCCTGTAAATAATCCAAATATATAGAGAGCTATGTTAAAAAAAAAAAAGTGTAAAGGAATGTTAAGGAAAAGAAAATGTGTATGTATCTATTTGTCTGTGAAAATATGTAAAGTTCTAAAAATCTAAACCAGCACATCTGGTTTGTAAAACTCCTGTTTTGTAGGTGTAAGATAAATTGGTTTTGTTTTTGTTTTTAATGCCACTAAAAATTCATTTGACTCTTAATTCAAAGTTGCAAAACTGACAGACCTTTTTGCAAGACACAGGTAATTAGTGTTGTTTGGCTTTGGGATTTAGCATTTAACCCTTAAGGGGTAACTTGATTCTTTATAAAATTTAAAATGTTTTTTTAAATAAAAACCAAGTCATGGCTGCAAAAGGGCAGTCAAAATCAGGAGAATAGGGAGAGATTCTGGAGTCTTTTTGTTTGGTTGGTTGTTGTTGGTTTGTTTTTTTTGTAACAATAGCAGATAAGAGCTGTAGTGAAAGAATAAAAAAAAAATTTAACAGTGCCCCTCTGAAGCAACAGCAGAGGTGAGGTGCATAAAACAAAAAGAAGCAATGTTAAAAATACTGAGCCTTAAAATGGCTCTGTGTAATCACAGACTGTCACTTTTGATAAGGGTACATGAAAACTGGCTGCTCCACTCCCCAGAATGGGAAGCTGCTGGCGTTCAGGAAGGTGGGCCTGGGCTGGACCAGCTGCTTGGGAAGGTCCTGGTGAAAGAGAGAAGAAAGGGCAAGGCTGAGAGGCCCCTCCCTTGTTCCGGGAGGGGACAGGGGGTCCCACAATTTGGCCCAGTGTCACCCTCCCACATACAGAGGAGACATCCACTCCCAGCAGCCATGCTCCATCTCCAGCCCTGCAGGGATGAGACCAAAATCCACCAGTGCCCCCCACCCCGCCACCATCAGCAATCAAGCCATGGAATCACCCCCTTCTCCCCTGCAAGGGCTGGAGGACTCCCTGACCCCTGCAACACCAGCCTCCCAGCTATGTACCCCGGGGTGGGGTCGGATAAGGGTGGATTTAGTCTTTCCATTCCTCAGAACTAGTCCTCAGCCCTGGTCTGCCCATACGTGATCCAGGGTCTGGAGCGGTTGGCTGCTTACCCAGGGCTACCAAGGAGCCACCAGGAGAAGGGACTAGACTCTCCACAGCTCTGCATCCATTCACACTGGTACCCGTCTCACACATGGGGAAACTGAGGCACCAGGGAGGGTGATATGGGCTGAGCCAGGTCAGATTGGGAGTCTGTGGGAGAGCCAGGAATAGAACCCAGGAGTCCTGGCTCCATGGGCAACTTGGGACTCCTCCATTTGGGGAGGCTGGGCGCTCCCGGACTGCGGCCCTGCCCCAAGGCTCGCTCCCGCTCAGCATCCCCTGGGCCTTATACCCACCACCCATGCCTGGCTCCCAGCCTCCCCTGCTCTAACCACTAGACCCAGCGGGACTGGAACAATTTTTGTAGTGGGAGGTGCTGAGAGCCAGTGAACAAAACTGTAAACCCTGCACAGGATGGAAACCACTTCAAGCCGGGGGGGGGGGCACCAGGACTGGCCCCCACTCCCTTCCCAGAGCTAGTGGTGGGACCCGGATACCCTGGCTCCCAACCCCCACTCTAACCACTAGACCCCACTGCCCTCCCAGAGCTGGGGATAAGAACCAGGAGTCCTGGCTCCCAGCCCGGCTGTGGGTGGAGCAGGACGTACTGGCCACGGGCTCAGCTGGGCATCGCTTACCATCAGATTGGAGGGGACGAGTCATGGACGGCGCGTACCATGGGCTGGGGCAGGCTGTGCCTCCCCAAACAGCCCAGTGTAGCCCTGCCCATGCTCTGCCCAGAAGGCCCCTCCTGCTCGCCCTTCCCCCTTGGCCCCAGCCCAGGCCAGCTGGCTGCTCCTCCCCAGGGCAGCGGGCTGGGGCTGGGACTAGGGTGGCCATGGCCAGCCTGCGGCCGGGACTTGAGGTGGCTGGGGGGCACCTGGGGATGCCCACCAAGTGCTTGCGAAGGAAGGGCTGGGGTGGGGGCTGTGCAGTGCCTGCCCGGCACTCAGGAGCTGGGGGGCCGTGCACTGTCCACCCACCCAGCGTTTGGGGACTGGGGGTCACGGGTGGAGGGGGGCATGTGTCCCCTATGGAGCGTGCTGGGGGAAGCCACAGGGGGGCGCTCTGGGCTCAACAATATCAATGCCATGGGCCCATTTAGCCTGGAATACCCCACCCTACATGAGCTCAATGGGCCCATCTAACCTTGTTATCCCCACCCCATATCAGAGCAATGGGCCCATCTAATCTGATATCCCCCACCCCACAACAATATCAATGGGCCCATGTAGCTTGGTATCCCTCTTCCCCACAACAATATCAATGGGCCCATCTAACCTGTATTGCCCCCCCCACCCCAACATCAGATCAATGGGCTCATCTAGCCTCGTATCCCCCACCCCACATCAAATCAATGGGCCCATCTAGCCTCGTATCCCCAATGTGGTCTGTGGGATGCACCCTTAAACAGCTGAAGTTGGTTAACATAATCAAGTTTTTGCTTGTTTGTTTTACATGAATCTTGTTTTTAGTAACCCACATGTAATACACAGATTAACTTAGTTCGTCTCCAGTGTAATAGGGACCAAGTCTTCTATAACTCAAGCTCTGCGTCTGGTCTGGTTTTTCCAGTTCTTTAGCACACATATGGCTGCTTTCGATACTTTCGCAGCTGTTGCGCAGACATTCCTTTTCACTGAATTTGTGCAAGTGCATTACTAACTATTGTAGAAGAAATGTAGTGCTTGACTGCTAAGAAGCACTGCAAGTCTGTAAGAAAGCATATTGCTCTCTCCAGCTGAGCGCTCTCTTTCAGTAATAGAAGGGGCTGTGTCTGAGGCTGGGAGCCCAGTGTGGAGGCTGCTCCAGCATGGCCGGCAGCAGGGCAGTGCAGTGGGACCGGGGGTAGCATGGAGAGCGGGTGGCTCCTGTATAGAAAGGAAGTGTGGGCTGGAGGCATGGTCAAGATGGACACTGTCCTGATGGGAGAAGCAGGGGCCTATCTGCCTGGTTTGCCCTCTACCCTGAGTCCCTGAGCTCCCCCACAGTATCCCAGACAGTGAAAAGAAGAGCACCTCTCCTGCAGCGTCGGTGAAACTGAGGCAGGGAGTGGCTGGGCCCAGGAAGCTGAAAGAGGAGCTTGGGGCCTAGCTCTGGTGCAGATCTTGCAGCCCAGGCTACGCCCTGAGTGTGAGGGGACAGTCGCAGCTTGGGGTGGGTGGATCTGGTGGTTCAGATCTCGGGTCTGGGGTTGGAGGAATGGCTGGAGTTAGGGATCAGAAGTCTGTTTGGGTTTGGGGTGCAGGGTTGGAGCTGTGTCTTTGGTTCTTGTCATCTAATAAACCTGTTTTACTGGCTGTCTGAGAGTCTCAGAGAATCGCAGGAAGGGGGTGCAGGGCCGTGACTCCCACACACTCCGTGACACCAAGTCACCTGGTACTGGATGCCATGATAGAATTACCAGCCTTTCTCTATTGAAAGGAAAGTCCTGGAGTAAGGGGACAGGGTGGGGATGCTGCTCTCCAAGGTCAACTCGCTGGCCAACCTGTGCTCCGGGTCCAGTGGGGAGCAGCACCCGGCCAAGCTACAGCCAGGTGAGGTTCAGTTTGGCTTGGATGGACCGCGGGGGGGGGGGGGGGCGGAATGGGCCGGGATCAGTTTGGGAGGCGCCCTGTCCTGCTAGGCATTGGAGAGGCTCATAGAGGAGTCTGATCCAGTTTGGTTTGCAAGGAAGTCTGATCCGGTTTGTGGGAGGGATGTGGGTCTGCTCCAGTTTGGCTTGGGGAGGGATGTGGGTCTGGTCTGGTTTCAGGGGGCGGGGGGTCGTTCTGAGGAGGGATGGGGGTCTGCTCCGGTTTGCCTTGGAACGGGATGTGGGTCTGCTCCAGTTTGGGGGGTCAGGAGTCATTCTGAGGAGGAATGAGGGTCTGGCCTGGTTTGGGGGGTTGGCCCGGTCTTTTGAGGACACAGCTGGGTCTGATCCTCTCTGCCTGCAGGGAAGGACAAGGAGCCACTGGAGAAGCTGTACCAGGTGGGCCCGCTGCTGGGCAGTGGTGGCTTTGGTTCTGTCTACTCGGGCACCCGCCTGTCGGACAGCGCCCCGGTGAGTAGAACCTGGACAGGGATACCCCACCCCACCCCTGAAGCCCGCCCCGCATGCACGCTGCTCTATAGAGCTCCGCCTTTGGTGAGAGACCCGTCCCTTACCCCGTTACATCTCCTTTGCTTTGTCCTGGCATAGCCACCATCTTGCCTCCCCTTCACTGGTCCCTTGTTTGCCTCCCCTCTTTCTGGGGTTGCCTGACCCGATTCTGATTGTCTGGGCGGCTCTGGTTGTGTCCTAGGTAGCCATCAAGCACGTGGACCGGAACCAGGTTTCTAACTGGGGAGAGCTGGTAAGTGTCTTGGGCAGGGATATCTGCTGTGGCTCTGCATTGCATGGTCTTGGCTCTGTAGTGAAGGTGTCGTAGGTAGCTGTCACGGAGTCCCCGGGCGATGCTCTGGAACTGCTCCCCACAAAGCCAGGCAGGACTTTGGGGAGCCTCCTCTCCCATGGAGCATTCAGCAGGTGCCCCTCCATGCGCTTCCCACAGCGAGTCCGCCCAGGCGGGGTCCTGGGGAAGGCAGAGGGTCCTGCACCCCCACCTTGCAGTCAGACGTGATTCTCAGCCAGCCAGTAACACAGAGGTTTATTAGATGACAGGAACACAGTCCAAACCAGGTCTTGCCGGTACAGACCACAAGACCCCCCTTAGTTAGGTGCATCTGGGGCCCCAGGGAGGCCACTCCTCTCTGGGCTGAGTCTCTTTCCCGGGCCAGGAGGTCACCTGATCTCTCTGGGCTTGGCTACACTTACAAATTTGCAGCACTGCAGCAGGGTGTGAAAACACACCCTCTCCAGCGCTGCAAATTGCGGCGCTGCAAAGCACCAGTGTGGTCAAAGCCACAGCGCTGGGAGCGCGGCTCCCAGTGCTGTCCGTTATTCCCCACAGGGAGGTGGAGTACGGACAGCGCTGGGAGAGCTTTCTCCCAGCGCCGGCGCTTTGACTACACTTAGCGCTTCAAAGCGCTGCCGCGGCAAGTGCTAAGTGTAGCCACAGCCTCTGTCTCCAACACCTTTAGCATCCCCTGGCAGGGGGGAAGGGCCTGGCCATTAGTTGCCAGGCGACAGAGGATCGGCCAGAGCTGAGCCCCCTACCCGCCCGCAGTATTCAGAGGGAACATTAAAACCAGTCCCACTTCATCACACCTCTCCCCCCTTCGAGACCGAACTGAGCGGGGTCACTTCAGCCAGTGACCTGGGGAAGTTCCCAGGGATGCCCCAGCATCCCCCTCTTCATGGGGGAAGAGTTGCACCAGCCAGGCCCTTCCAGTTTCCTGCCCCCCTTTAGGTCGGGGGTGCTCGATGGCACCCGTAGTCTGCAGGGAGGAAGGGCCTGGCCATTAGTTGCCAGGCCACAGAGGGTCGGCCAGAGCTGAGCCCCCCCCCCCCCCCAGTATTCAGAGGGAACATTAAAACCAGTCCCACCTCGTCACAGTAGCTCTTGACTTCGTGGGTCGATTTGCCTGCCTCTGAGGTGTTGCAGGGAGCTGGAACTGCTAGAAATGGAGGCTGTTAAAGGTTCTCTCCAAGCTGCGGGCTGGCTGCCTCGAAGTGAAACGTGCCCTCCGCTTCCCCTTCCCCGTTCCCTGATGGAAACGGAATCGACTCAACGAGCAGGGGATTTGCTGGCCAGGCCTAAGCCCCCCTCCCCACTGCAGCCAGATCCCATTTCCTCTGAGCCACTTGCGCCCCTGCACGGGAGTGGTGGGCTCCAGCTCTGAGCCAGGCCTGCATATAGGAACCAAGTGCACGTTAGCTGGCTCCCCTCAGAAGAATAACATACTGACGTGGCTGTCTCCCCCCTGGGCTATTCAACGCTGGGCCCTTCTATAGCACTTCACAAGGACCAAAGAGGCCCCGGTAGCTTTATCTGCCGCCCACTCCTGGGCTGGAGGTAGGGTGACCAGACAGCAAGTGTGAAAAATCGGGACAGGGGTGGGGGGGTAATAGGAGCCTATATAAGAAAAAGACCCAAAAATCGGGACTGTCCCTATAAAATCGGGACATCTGGTCACCCTAGCTGGAGGGGACCTGTTACATCCCTGTGTCTTTCGTCAGAGTAGCTGGGCAACCCCCAGCACACCCACCAGTGACTCAGACATCCCCGGCTCTGCCCCAGGAAACTGCCCAGCTGACAATAATGGTTTTAGAAAACTCCAGTGCCCTCTTGTGTTTTTTCCCTCCCTGACCCAGGCGGGACTGGGGAAGAGGGGGGCTGCAGAGGGTGTGGGGAACTGGGGAGGGGGCACCGGGGCCAGGAAAGGGGAGCTGGTCTGGGGAAGGAGGGGGGCTGCAGCAGGGCAGGCTCTGACTCTCTCTCTCTCTGGTTCCAGGGGTCAATGGGGAGCTCATTGATGCCAGGTCCTTTGACATGTGGGCTGGATGTGAGGGGGGGGATCTTTGGGGGCTCCAGGTGGGAGACCCTGGCGTAGGGGGTGGGGAGTCTGTGAGAGGCAGGAATGTGTGGGGGGGGGAGGCTTGGAAGCCCTGTGGGGCAGGAGGGCTGGGGGTCATGGGGCAGCCACTGAGGATGTTGTGGGAGGGGCTTGGGTGGCGCGGGGAATCCATGGGGGCTCCAGTTGGGAGACCCGGGTATGGGAGGTCTATGTGATAGGCAGGAAACTGGGGGGAGGCTCAGGGGAACCCTGTGGGTCAGGGGGGCCCAGGCCTGCACTCACCCTGCATCTTTCACCCCAGACGTCAACGAGCTGCCGAAGTTCATTCGGACGCTGCACGGGGGAACCCTGGTGTTCGTGGCCTCATAGCCTTTCCCCTCTGAGGGTGCCGGCTCCCATTCAGCCGTCAGAGGATGGAGATGGATGGCAGGAGAGAGATCACTTGATCATTGCCTGTTAGGCATGGGCCACTGTCGGGCTAGATGGACCTTTGGTCTGACCCGGTACGACTGTTCTTATGCTTAGGGGGGTGAGAATGGGGCCTGGGGCCTGGGGCCTCACCCCTCTGGGGGTTCTGACTCCCATCGAGCCTCAGGGCCAGTGTTGGGGGGCCTGTCTGGCTTGGGGGCCAGCATATAGGTCCTCTCCCCTCTAGGGGGCACCAGCTCCCATCCGGCCCCAGGCATATATGTGAAAGGGACAGAGCAGAAGAGAAGCTTGTTTGGAGTATTAAAGAACTGAAAAGAGGAAAATTGGCTCAACTGAATCTCCTAAAAAAATAGTATGAACACACAGTCTGCAACAGATTTCAGAATTCTTCATTTCAATTATGTGCCTTCCGCTGACATCTTTATGTCAACAAATAGGTTTTTTACACGTCATAGCATCAGAAAAGCAAAGCAAGGAGGCCAATGTAAATTTTGGTGAAGAAGTACAGTAAAGTAAGGTTTGTATAAGGGCTGTCAAGCGATTAAAAAATTAATTGTGATTATTCGCACTGTTAAACAACAATAGAATGCCATTTATTTTCAATATTTTTGGATGTTCACTATGTTTTCAAATACATTAATTTCAGTTACAACACAGAATACAAAGTGTGTAGTGTAGCCCTGAGGATTAATCTGTTGGTCTGTATAAAATGTTTTTTTGATAAAAGTGTGTAGGCTGCATAGATCAATAGGAATTTGCAATAGCTGTAATGCAAGATACCTAAAAACTTCTAAGCCAGACATTCTGGCCTATTTCCTCTGTGACGCTGAAAGCAACCTTTAAGACCCTTACTCAGAAAAGTAATAATAGGAGACAAACCTACGCAAATGTCTAGGGACTAGTTAGGGTAAAAAGGAGGGTATTTTTGACCACAAATGTAACACGTACACCCGCAAGCTACTATATAGCTGTCATTAGTACGCACACAAAAGGTCAGCCAATGAAAACAGGTACCCTCACCTTTCCATGGGGGAAAGACAAATTTGGGCATAGGAGGAAAGATTTCTCCCTATAAAAGGTGTGACAATCCACCATTAAGACGGGCGATACATCTCTCTGTTTCCTTGTCGTCTCAACCTGCTTCGAAGCCTCTTTCTCCTACGAAAGCTGTCAATACTAAGTCGTAGTATTAATTCTTTTCAAAGTTGTGAGTATGAACAGATTCTTATTTCTGCTAGAGCATTTAGGTTAAAAAGAGAGTTTCACTCATAACCAGTCTCTTTATAACTTCCTCTATCAATAGGTGTAAACAACACCCTCTTTGCTGCAAAGTGCATTTAGAACTGTGTAATATCATATCATATCTCTTAAAGAACTGTGATATTTTGTAACTTTGTAATCAAACTGCTTTTAACATTTTACATTTACTTCTTGTTTTATTGGTTTTAAATAAAAGGTCTTGTTTAACTAAACTTTGTCTCAGTGTAATTTCCTGTTATATACCCCAATCTCCTTGTATTAAATTCTGTGAAGCCTAATTCAAGACAAACTTTATCTTCTAATCACACATATTGGCGAGCCATACCCATATTATTAATATCTATTAATTATTATTAACATTATTAATTAATTAGAAAATTAATTATTAAATAGAACTAAATTAAGTGGATAAATTCCACTGTCCCTACTAACCCTCCCCAAATCAGGCTACAGTAGTGCTCGCTTTATATTTATTTTTATTACAAATATTTGTACTGTAAAAAAAATTGGATTTTTCAATTCACCTAATACAAGTCCTGTAGTGCAATCTCTTTATCATGAAAGTTGAACTTACAAATGCAGGGTTTTTTGGTACATAATTCTACATTCAAAAATAAAACAATGTACAAATTTAGAGCCCACAAGTCCACTCAGACAAATAAGGTTGGTTACAATTTGCAGGCGATAATGCTGCCTGCTTCTTGGTTACAGTGTCACCTGAAAGTGAGAACAGGTGTTCGCATGGCACTGTTGTAGCCGGCGTTGCAAGATGTAGGGATATTAAAAGAAGGTTTATATTAAACATGGTTTACATGAGAAATGATTTATTGATGTATTGTTAACTAATATTTTATAATTTAAGGTTTACGTTAGATGTACACTTGTGAGAATTTATTGTTAGAAATAGGTGTGTAAGGTTTATGTTAGAAGTAAATTTGTGAGGATTTACTGTTAGAAATAGCCATGTCTGTATGAAGTCTGCTCAGGGAGATACTTTGTACAAAACTTTTTAAAAGTCAATTTCTAAGTGAAACTTTGAAGTCGCTACTTTGCATTGTAACAGCGGCTGTGAGCTATTAACTGGTTAATTGACTCTAAGTGCCTGTTTTCTAAGTGAAACTTTTTGTAACCGCTATTTTACTTTGTAAATGGCCGCTGTAAGCTGCTGATTGGTTAATTGACTAAGCACCTTGTTACCTCATTGCGCGAGCTGTCAATTAGCTCTGTAAGCTGCTAATTGGCCAATTGACTTTGTTAACTCAGCGCACAAGCCGTCATTTAACCCTATGCCTCAGGCAAAACTATGTAACTACATTGTAACCACCGTGGTAAACCAAAACAGTGGCTATTGTAGTATACAAATAGAGACCCCCACCTCTGTTAATTCATTTTTATTTCACTTTATGTTTCTTGATTGTTAAAAAACAAGGAGTCTCACACCCCAAAAAAGATAAAGAAGACAGTAAAATAAATGTAGTTAAGATAAAAAGTATATGTGAATGAGTGTCTAGTTTAAATGATGAATGAATGGTTAGGGAGTTGCAAGCCCGAAAAATTCAGTGTCGGCCGAAGAAGGTGTCAAGTGGAATCAACCAGATGACCCCCGGAGGGCGAACTGGAATCCACCCCAGCACCTCAAAGGAAACATCTGACAGAATGGAGCCAGCTACCTGCTGATTGATTTAGCAACAGCAAAATAAAGAACTAACATAGGGAAAAATCCCTATATAACTGGACTCTGGAAAATAAGTCTTTGAGTCTATGGTTCTGCTGCCAGCCTCCAGGAGCATCAGGTGCACCTGACCCGGACTCGGCTCCACTCTTGTGTACAGGATACCTGGCCAGTATTCTGTCACAAGCAACTTTAAGCTGGTAACTATAATATCTACACAGAACTTGTATGAATGATTGTGTGAATGGATATATATATATATATATAATCATAGGAATAAGTAGTCAAACAATGTTGTTTGCTATTATCTTCTATTTGATTATGATATTTACAATAAATGTGACAAATGTCTTTTCCCCTTTAATGAGATCCTGCTAGTTTTTATTGGTATAACAAAGATATGCATGTGCCATATGTACTAAAGATTCATATGTCCCTTCATGCTTCAACCACCATTCCAGAGGAAGTGCTATTTCTTTTACTTACCATTTTTACAGTGCATATATTTGTAATCAAAACTAATAATATAAAGTGAGCACTGTGCACTTTGTATGTGTATTGTAATTGAAATCAATACTGAAAATGTAAATATTTAATACATTTCAATTGCTTTTATATTGTTATAAGTGCAATTAAAATTAATCGTGATTAATTTTAATTAATTGTGATTAATCGCAATTAATTTTGAGTTAATCACCTGTGTTAACTGTGATTAATTGACAGCACTCGTATGTATGTATTATGTTTGTGGTGTGGGTATTAATAAACATTTACACAACAAATAGAACTTATTCTTGGTTAAATACACCTTTGTTTGGCAGAATTTTGGAAAATCTAGACTATTGAATCGGAGGGTCTTACAATATTGTAGACCTGTCCAGGCAAGGTGAATAGGTTGGGTTTTAAACCACGTTAGCAAACACATTTTTTAAAATATAGTATTATCCAGGACTTTTCACCTAGTGGAGACAGGGCAAGGTCTGTCTCCATGTGTTAGGTAGTCATGGGCAATCCCAAACTCCTGTTTTTCTACTCCAGACAGAGCCTAAATGTTTTCTAGACTCCAGGTTTGATTTCTTTACACAGCTGCAAGTCCATGTCAGAGGTCATGCAGGCTGAAATTTCAAAGTACCAATAATTCCACCAAACTGAGAACAGAAAGCACACCTATATCAAATCAATCAAATATCGGTGTGAGAGTCTCAGAATATATGTATACGCACACACATACACAAAGCAGCAATGAAATGCAGCATCCTCTAAGGTGAGAGTGTGGTAACCAACCAGTCTACTGCACAGTGCACAACAGCTGAGGATGGAAAGTTTAGTCCAAGCACAGCAGGAAAATTCATTGCTACTTCAAGAAGTGTAATTAGGTCTTTAATGTTTATGGAGGGAAAACAGGACCTTGTTTAAAAAAAAAAGGTTTAATTTAAAATAAACTATTTTAAAATCATTTTAACCAGGGCTAAACAAGTTTTGTTAAACTCTTGGCCACATATCCATAGACGTCAACACTGCTAGATGTGATCAAACCCAGCACCAGAAGAATCCATCACTTGTACTAAGGCTAGTCTAGGGAGTTGGCTTCACTGCAGAGTTAACAGGGTTCTAACTTGAGCGTTGCCCCCAGATCAAATCCCATCCACACAATATCTCTGAACTCAAGCATGGGAGTTCTTTAACTTGATTTGGCTGGCCGGTCAATGGAGCTCAAGTGAACACAACTCAGCGGGCAATTCAATCACTACGATCTGAATGTTAATCTCCAAAAAGAAACAACAATTTTCAAAACAAAAAGTTGTTTCAAACCAAAAATGAAACTTTTTGTTTAGATAATGTTGAAACAACATTTTGACAATTTCAAAACATTTTTTAAAATAAATTCAAATTGGGAAATTTGTTAAAACCAACCCTTTCCCACAGAGTTTCAGTTTGACAAATTTGGCATTTTCCGTTGAAAAATACTTAGTTGGAAAACTCCAAACCAGCTCTACTTATTATTTAATTGTTCAAATGTCCTGACAAAGAAAAATATTGTTTGTATAGCATTCTAATATATTGGATATTATCCTCCTTGCTCTGACCTGAGCTTTAGGTTGGGATGGAGATGGAAAAGATTTCAGATGATTCATTAACACTTTATAGAAAATGAAATTATGTGCTTTACAATGTTGACAGTGCCTACTCCCCAAAAATTGTTCAGGTCTTTAACTGCTGGGACACTGTTCATATTTCATCCTGGATCATCTCAAGACCTGTAACCTTCAGATTTCCTATTATACGAATCTCTGTATGAGTTTCCATTTCTCTTCTATGGATCTTTTTCAAAGAGGGTTATTTGAAATTATTTACTTTAATTTAAAGAAAAACAAAACCATCAGCATAAAAGCATGCGCATCCAGGCTCGAGGTGAGCTCCACAACAACTGAAAGCACAATCCAAAAATAATTACAAAGAAAATAACCAAACCAAGATACCATCCTGCAAGCTGCTCCCAGTGGGGCTAGCCTCCTGTGCCTCTGTGGAGAAGCTCACAAAATCAGCCCATAACAGTCACCAGTCAGCAAAATTAGTCGAGTTCCTACTCTACCCTTTCTCTTCAAATGAACCTCACTCCTGCTCAGACAGGCTTTGCAAAGGAGTTTTTTAGGCCACAACAGGAAGAGGGGCCCTCACAGAACATATTAAAAATCCCCACTCCATCTGGTAGGATCAAGAAGGAGCTGCAGAATAGACTAGCCATGCACACTAGCGTTCTTCCGCCTGGTGACGGTATATTGTTAGTGTGGTGTAAGGCTTGCACGGCCACTGCCCTGCAGTTTTGTTCTGCAAATAAATAGACGTCATTAGCACTCTCACCATAGGCACTTACAGGAGCATGGAAAAAGAGTAAGAAAGACGGAAATGCCAGCAAGCAGGCTTTTAGAGGGTTTTTTTTCCAGCGTGATTGGCAATACCACCCATCAAGCAGATACAGTTAAACCTGCTCCAGGTGTGGGCATCCTGTTGATTTATACAGAGGCAACAGGATATTTTCTGTCTTGTTATTGATCCCTTTCTTAATGCTTCCAACCATTGTTCGCTGCTCTGGCTGCCACTGCCCATTGAGTGGATGATTTCAGAGAACTCTCCACAGTGACCCCAGCCTTGGCTACGCTGGCACTTTCCGGCGCTGCAACTTTCTCGCTCAGGGGATGAAAACACCCCACTGTGACCACCCTGAGCGGAGCGAGTTACAGCGCTGGAAAGCGCTGGTGTAGACGGGGCCCCAGCGCTGGGAGCTGACCCCTCGGCCGGGACTGGGAGACGTGGGGGCCGGGCTGGGTCTGAACTGCTCCCCTCTCCCCAGGCCGGACGGACGGGGAGGAGGAGGAGGAGGAGGAAGGGGCCATGCAGCCCAAGCTGGGGGAGCTCTCGACCTCCGAGGTCACCAAAGACTCCGTCCACCTCTCCTGGACCGTCCAGGCCGGGGCCTTCGACTCCTTCCTCCTGCAGTACCGGGACGCGGAGGGGAAACGCCAGGCACTGCCCGTGGATGGGGGATCCCACACGCTCATCGTCTCCGACCTGCTCCCCTCCCGCAAGTACAAGTTCAACTTCTACGGCATCTCCGGCCACAAGCGCCTCGGCCCCATCTCCACCAATGCCGTCACAGGTCAGTGCCGGGGGGGGGGGGGGAGCAGCCAGGGCTCCTCGACAGCCTGGGGCGCCCGGCTGGATTCTACCAGCTCCCTTCCTGCCTCAGGTCTTCCCCCCGCAGCTGGACTCCTGGGTTCTCTCCCAGCTCTGGGAGGGGAGTGGGGGTAGTGGGTTAGAGCAGGGGGGCTTGGAGCCAGGACTCCTGGGTTCTCTCCCAGCTCTGCCTCTGACCTTCCAGGTGACCATGCAGGAAGCCCCATACCTGCCCCTTGACTCGGTTTCCCCACCTGTAACACGGGGCTAACGATCCCATTGCGCTACCGACGAGCTGTGGGGACAGACCCTTCTCTGCTGGGCCTCACCCCTGTGCCCCCTGCTCCTGACCCCCCCACTCCTGTCCTCCCTCCGTCCTCCCCCAACCTGGCAGTTAACCCTTTCCACTCTGTGCCAGAGCCCCAGGTCAGGCCCTGGCTCCCGGTCAGGTGCAGGATGGGATAGAATTAACCCCCTCTTGCCTGGCCCTGGCCCCTGGCACCATCTCCCCCGGGGACAATTAACCCCCTCCTGCTTCTCTTCCACAGGCACCCATACCACCTCTACAAGGGACTCTCACTGTGACCTTCCATTTATAGATGAGCAGGCTGAGAAATTATTTTAAAGTAGAAATAATACTACATGTCTAAATCAAAGGTATCTTGAGCTGTTCAAATCATTATTATCTCTAAAGTGGTTTGTGAGCATGTCCATATTTAACATTCAACTGCAGTTTTGATTAGAGATCTGCATGGCAAACTGAAGAGGAGAGTTCTTTCTGCAGAGAAGTCGACTAAAGATCAAAACTCAATGCTCCATGTAAGAGAAAGTTACTCACCTTGCAGTAACTGAGGTTCTTCGAGATGTGTGTCCCTGTGGGTGCTCCACTCTAGGTGATGGTGCATCCCGGCGCTGTCGATCGGAGATTTTCGGTAGCAGTGCCTGGTTGGGGCGCACGCACCCAGATGGTATCTCCCGTCCAGTTGTAATCTTCCAGGGTGTGTGTGCGCCCACACCGTCCTCAGTTCCTTCTCTACCGTGGAGAGTATCTCAGTACTCCAAAGTAGAGGGGAGGAGGGCGGGGAGTGGAGCCCCCACAGGGACACACATCTCGAAGAACCTCAGTTACTGCAAGGTGAGTAACTTTCTCTTCTTCTTTGAGTGCTGTCCCTGTGGGTGCTCCACTCTAGGTGAATGTATAGCAGTACCCACTACGGTTGGTGGGGCTTTGGAGATACGTCAGGAAGTGCTGAAGATAGTACTGTATGACCTACTATTGTGTCTGCTGTGGTGTCTTGCTTTAAAGCATAGTGTTTTGCAAACGTGTGTTCAGATGACCATGTAGCTGCTTTGCAGATATCGGGAATGGGAACATTGTGTAGGAAGGCAACGGATGCCAACATGGCTCTAGTGGAATGAGTTCTTATGCCTTCAGGCGGTTGAAGTTTCTTCGCACGGTAACAGGTTCTGATGCAGTCAGAGATCCACTTGGATAGACGTTGTTTAGATATAGCCGTGCCTTTTGATCGTTCGGCAATTGAAACGAAGAGTCATGGAGACTTGATTATCACCACGATTGCCAAGGTTTTTCATTTTTGTGTGTTATATAGATCAAAAAACTCTACCTGTATTTGTGATGTGATAGTATGTAATTAAATTAAGAATGGTAAAGATTAAAATATTAAAGGCAATTTTGTTTACTCTTTACCAAAGAGAGATATTAGGGATGGACTAGATATAATCCCTTTTCCATCTCCCCTGTTACTGGCAAAATTGTTCCCTGCTATACTACTGTATATTCTACTGCTTTGTCCAATCTACTTTAAAATTACTCCAGTGTTAGGGCTTCCATCACTTTCGTTAGGAGAATATTCCATATTCCTAGGCCAGGTCTCCACTCAAAACCTTTGTCAGTATAGCAATGTCAGGAGTGTGAGAATTGTGAGACACCTATATTCTGCCAAAAGCCCTAGCATGGTCACCATTATACTAGCATGAAAATGCTTCTGCCGGTGTAGCTTATTTCACTCGTTGAACTCCTGTGAGCCATTGGTTCCCAAAGTGGGATCCCTGGGTCTCTGCTGATACATTGTTGTTATGTGGAGATCTGTACTTTGAGCCAGGGCCAAAACATTCTGGCACTTTTGCTATATGGATGATGCCATTTTATTCTCAAAATGGCATCCTGCACATAGCATGACCTCTCATGCACCAGACATGAGTGGTGGGAGCTTTCCAGTAGTACTGCCCTTGCCCATTAAGTATATTGCACCCCCTCACTCCCCTTTGAGGGCTTAGAATTACTTTTTCTGCCACAGATGTCAAGACTCAACACTTCTACAAGATAAGAAAGTAATAACCCATTTAGGGGAAACAGAAATACAGATCAAGTGAAGTAGGTTTTCAGGACTCTATGGTGGATATGGGAACTGAGCCTAGGGAATCCTGAGACCAGTAAACTCAACTGTGTGTGGGCTTGTGCTTTTGTGTCATAATAAACCTAGCTAATATACATAAGTTTCATGTTGTTGTTTTAGGAAATGAAAGGAATCTAGGCTATTTAGGTGCCAAAGGGGACCTTGGTGAAAAAAAGTTTGGGAACCACTGATGTATAAACTATATCAGCAAAAGACAAAAGCTCTTTTTTTGCCAGTGTAAGCTTTACATATGTTAGGAGGGTTTGCCAGTGTAACTGCACCAGCAAATCTTTCTAATATAGACTTGGCCTTATGGGATGGAAATCTCTCTCTCTGAAATGTCCATCTTTTCCTCCTAATCTTCAGTATACACCAATCTGTGAGGAAGAGACTTGTTATCTTTCAGGAAATGATCAGCTGAGCACCACTATCTATGCATAAAGAAACAATATTCATTTTACTATCAGGAAGCTACAGTGATATCCTAAGGCCTGGTCTGCACTTAAAAATGTGATCAACTAGCTGCATTGCTTGGGTGTGAGAAACCCCTTCCATCACTGTAGGAAGCACCTTCATCATGGGTTCTGCAGCAGCACAGCTGCAGCAACCGTGATGTAGATGTGGCCCAAATCTGTTTCTTAATGTCATCTGACCACAGCTGTCTGTTCCCCCCTCGAATCATGCTAAAGAAGTTCTGTCTCTGTCTTTAGACACACCCAGAGGCTTCAGGACAGGAGGTATGACCTGGTGTGTTCTGTTGCTTGGCATATAGCAATTGGTTACTAAAAATGGCTGAATTGTCCCGCCAATAAGTTTTGTGGGTACATTCTTGTTCTCTGGAATTTGAAAAGTGCTATCTGCTAGAGATCTACAGATGTACCGTATATACTTGATCATAAGCCGGTTCGTTTATAAGCCGACTCCCCCAAGATGGATAAGTAAAAAATGGAAAATTTTTGTGACCCATTCATAAGCCAACCCTATAATTCAGGGATCGGCAAACTTTGGCTCCCGGGCCATCAGGATAAGCTGCTGGCGGGCCAAGACGGTTTGTTTATCTTGAGCGTCCGCATGCATGGAGGTAAACCTAAGTAAACAAAGTGTCCCGGCGCACCAGCTGCTTACCCTGATGGGCCGAGACAGCAACTGGTGGGGAAATTTGGGAGCGGGGGGAAGAGAAGCTGAGAGTCAGGGGATTAACCCCTGTGACCACCCCCCATGACCCCATCCCTAGCTTGGGACCCCACAGTCTCCCCATCCCATCCCTTCCCACCTTAGCTGGGGCACACTAGGGGCGGGCCCGGTGGTGTTGCAGCAGCCTGCTCCAGTGGGCGGGGCCAGGCAGTGCGGTGGCAGCCTGCCAGCCACAGAGCTGCAGCTGCTTCAGAGGCTGAGGGGAGAGCAGTGTGGCCAGAAGCAGAGAGACTCTGGCCCCACTTGTTCCCTTCTGTCTCTGTTGACTGTGCTGCTTCTCCTTGCCCCCTCTGTTGGAGGGAGGGGCTGTGTCCCACCTTTCCCTCTCTATACCCATTCATAAGCCAACCCCCTTCTCTGGTGGTTTCCTTTTTTACTAAAAAAATTCGGTTTATGAACGAATATATAGGGTAAATGGAATGGTGCTCGGCCTAGTTGATAACCTTGATTAACTTTCCCTAATGGGGATTTTTATTTCTGCTTTTCTTGCCTCCTCAATATATTCTGGAAGGGTGAATGCTAATAACTGAACATAGATTACACAGTAATTAGGTTTTAAGTCATTCTTGTAATGTTTTGGTTTGTCACTTCCAAAAAACACCAAATGAAAAACATATTTTTGAGGCGGTTCTAACAACTCAGAATTAACTGTGTCCCATGGAACTCCTCCTTCCCATAGAATGGATGCAGTAATTGAATAGAAGCCTAAGAGGGAGTGTTATGAGTATATTATGCAACGTTTCTCGGTGAAGAATTTTCAATATTTAAAGTAATAAAATGAAAAGCAATGGTCAGTCGTGATATTTAGCTATATATAAACAATATGCCAATACTCCTTTCTTTTAAGCATATTTCATTGCATTCTTTCTTGAGTCTTATACTACTTGACAATAATGAAACAGTAAATTAAATTTTCTGTGATTATAAGGGAGACAGTTGTTTCTGTGTGTGTTGCACCTTCAACTGCTTTCCATTTCCAGCTCATTTGAATGCTTTAATCTTTCTCTTGGTTATGCTATACTTGCAGACTAATATTAAACAGTCTTGCGTGCATTGTTAATAGGCCTGGCTTTAACTTTAGCCTAGAGCAGGGGTAGGCAACCTATGGCACATGTGCCGAAGGCGACACACGAGCTGATTTTCACTGGCACTCACACTGCCCGGGTCCTGGCCACCGGGCTGGGCGGGGGGTCTGCATTTTAATTTAATTTTAAATTAAACTTCTTAAACATTTTAAAACCCTTATTTACTGTATATACAACAATAGTTTAGCTATATATTATAGATTTATAGAAAGAGACCTTCTAAAAATTTTAAAATATATTTCTGGCACGCAAAACCTTAAATTAGAGTGAATAAATGAAGACTCGGCACACCCCTGGCCTAGAGACTAACCTGTTCGAAGAGTTGTCTCAATGGACAACTCATTGACTGTTCAGTGGATTTCTAGGGTGTTATCACTTAATCAAGATGCTAACACAATAAAGAAAAGCTGTATAGAGGATTAGATGGCTAGGGGATTGGTAATGGCCAGTTACACAGAGCTTTTACATCTTAAACATCAGTTAAGTCAAGTCTACGTTGTTAGTGACTGAAAGTCACTACATCTGGCGTTTGAGTGGTCTGAGTAATTGTTGAGTCTCTGTTCAGTTCGTAGTGGACAGGGGTAGACAAAGATGACCATACCCTTCTGCCTTTCTTGGAGTAGATTTCCTAGGTCATAGTTGAAGTATATCAATGGAAATGGATGGGGAAGCTTGTAGTGTTGCTGACTTCTGTATGTATGTCCTCTGGATAAATAGGGGAACACGTTGTCCATTGTTGGTCTGGAACCACTCACAAGCACTAAATATATATTACATTGAAACAAAAGTTTCATTTTACCATGTAGAGATGTCCAGTAATTATATTCAGGGCTGTCAAAGGTTTGTGACTCATGGATGCTTGACAAGCCTGGCACTGGAGAGCCTATTTGGCAAGACTCGGAGGACTGGGGCTCTTTCCATGCACTCTGGTGCAGACAGTTTCAGCTGCTCAATTTCATCATCTGATACAGTTTAACTGTTAAGGTTCTAAGGCCTTGGTAGAGTTTTGTCGACAAAAGTTATGTCGCTTTAATAAAAGTGCTCCTTGTGTCTGCAGAGCGCATCCACACTATGTTCCTTGTGTCTGCAGAGTGTGTCGATGCAGAGAAAAGTGCACTGTGGGTAGCTATCCCACTGTGCAAATAGCTGAAGGGTGCTTTGGGAAGGGTTTGCAATGCCTCATGGGGCAGGTACAGCATCACGTGTTGCAGGTTTCTCAATCCCATTGTTCCTTGGGCATCGTACTAGATTGCCAGCTGCTTTTCAACTGAAGTGTATGTCGGGGGAGGGAATGTTTGACTGGAGCGTGTGTGTTGTGGGAGTGTATATGTGAGAGAGACAGTTTGTGTGTCTGAGGGAGAGTGTCAGCATGCTGTCTCTAAGTTCAGACAGCAGCCTGAACTACCAATCTTGGGGGAGGGGAACACCCTCCCATATCAGCCCTCGCCCTCCCCTCCTTGCACAGCAGAGCAGTCTCTCTCCTCCCCACACCCTGCAGCAGCAGCAGCAACAGCCTGCTCTGCCTGCCTGCCTCTGGGCGGCATCCACTGGCTCCCTTGCCCCAGGCCCCCTGAATCCTCTGGGTGGCCCTGCCCAGTGTGTGTGAGGAGCCGGGGAGGGAGGGAAACGGGGTCCCCTGAAGCCGAGCCCCAGCTGCGATGGTGGCGAGAGGGGCTCCCGGATTGTGTGAGGAGGTGAGCGGCCGGCTGGGTTCGTCGGTGCTGAGCAGGTAGCCCCCCAGCCGGAGACTTGCCTTCCCGCCCCCCGGGGCTGGGCCAGGGCACCGTGAGGCTGAAGCGCAGCAGGTCCGGGGGCCTCTCCAGGTCCTTGGCCACCAGCATGTCGGGGGTAAGGGCGGTGAGCGCGAACTGATCCACCTTGGCCACCAGCAGTGCTGCGAAGCCCAGGGAGGGGGCCGTGTTCTTCGCGCCGCCCCGTAGCCGCGCACCGCCACCTGGAAGTACTCCCGCTCCGTGCTGCCCAGCAGCTCCACCCGCATGGGGACAGAGTCGCAGCTGGGCCAGGGCTCGGCTGCAGTGTGCTGGTAGTGGAACCCACGTTTGGGGGGGAGCCCAGTGCTGGGGCAACAGGGGGTGTGAGTGGGGGGGCACCGGTGGGTAGGAGGGGGAGCTCATGTAGCCGGGAACCGCAACCCGAACTACATCTCCCAGCCTCCCCCGGGGCGCTCCCGCCCTCTCCAGCCCAGGTAAGGGAGGGGTCAGCATGTAAAACTGCGCATGCTCCGTGCGAGCCCTGCTGGGGGTAGGAGAATAAAGCTGCCGCTGCCGCCTCCGTGTGAACCGGTGAGTGAGAGACCCCCGGGGGGCGGGCGGGCGGGAGGGAGGGAAACTGACTCTGCCCCGGGGAACCTGGGAGAAGCCTCGGAGCTGCCTCGGCCCCAGGGGAGCTGCAGCAGGATCCGCCGCGGCACCGCTGGGATTGGGGGGGGCAGAGCGCTGTGGGGGGAGGGGGGTGTCAGGCAGGGAGGGGAGAAGCCGGAGTTGGGGGGGGGGGGTTGAACTGTCTCTGGGCAGCCAGGAAATTCCCGGGGGGGGGAGTTAATTGGATCCTGTCCCTGTTTGTGCCTCTCGCCCCCAATACAAATTCTCTCTAGTTCTGCCCCTTTTCTCTCTCTGTGTCTCACACGTGGCTATAAGATCTAGGGAGAGTCCCCCCCCCCCTCCCCCTCCAATGATCCACTCTCTCGGCTCCCCTGATTTTCCCCGGTCTCTCCATAATCCTGATTTTCCACCTTCAGTTGCATAGTTTGTGACACGTTTTCTCTGCAGATCTCAAAGACTGATACAAAATACCCTAAACACTTGCCCCACTTGGCAAAGAAAATCTCAGCTTTACACCTTTTCTCAGCTTCTTGAATACGGATATAAAATGTTTGCAACTGGTGCCTATTTCCTCTCTATTCATTTAACAAATATGAGGTAAAATCTGAGTGTTTCACATCAATATCAACAACAGATATAAAATCCCTCTGATTTTCCACTTTCTTCTCTCTAAATTGCAAAAATGGATCCAAAATGGCTCAGATTTCCAGCCTTTGTCTTTCATTTCTATGTTATCATCAAATGTCAATTAAAAATTCTTTCATGTTTGGGGCTGTTCCCCATGTTTCTAAATCCCAGCAACACTGTTGCTGGGGGGGGGGGTCTTTGTGGGGAGATTTCAGCCGGAGCTGAAGGAGCATTGTGGTGGGGGAGGTGTTTGGGTGGCTGGACAGGGGCTACTCTAGTCAGGTTGGTGCGTTCTGGAGATTTGGGGTTTGGGGGGGTGGTTCTGATGTGCCCAGCCCTGAGGCTGTGGGTCCTGGAGGTGGGTATTGCTGGGGGTCTGTTGGTTGCAGAACAGCAAAGGTGGGTGTCTCTTGGGGATGCTGTGCCAGGGGCTCTGTCTGGGCTTCCCCCACTGGCTCCTGGGATCGTTGCCATGCTCAGGCCCCTTGGCCGCCCCGTACCCGGGACCTGCAGATACAGCGACGCGAAGGCGGCGGCGTAGACGGTGGCCAGGTCGCCCAGGAGCAGCTGCCGGGCCACGTGCGGCGGCTCCCCCATGGCGCGCGGCGGCGGCGGGAACGAGACTCCGCCTCCGCGCACCCGACACGTCCCCGGCCTGCACGCTCCCAAGTACCCGCCCCAGCGCTGGGGAGACACGCCCCCTCCGTGGCGTCACCGCGCTCGCCTCACGCGCTGACTGACTTCACCGCTCTGAGCGGGAAAAACAAAATGGTGGCCGGGCTCGGGGGCGGAGCGGAGCTGTTCCCCCCCGTGCTGCGGGGTGCGTGTGGTACGGTCTTGGTGCAACACCCCCCCAGCCCCGTCCCGTGGTACGGTCTGGACACCCCAATGCCTCGCCCCCCCCCCTCCCGGTATGGTACTGCCCGGGAACCGGGGCGGGGGGTTCTGTCAGGGCGGGACGTGTTCCGGGAGGTCCCGTCACATAACCGAATCTTTCCTTGCTGGACTCCGGGCCAGTCCTGGAGGGTCGGTAACCCTGCGGGGTTCTGTGGGGATGGAGGGGTGCTGGGGGGCGGGGGCTAGAGCTGAGGGGGCAGAGCTGAGGGGCTGCACAGAGCTGTGTGGGGATGGGGCAGAGCTGGGGGTTGCTGTGGGAATGGGGGGCACAGAGCTGTGGAGGGCAGAGCTGGGGTGTGGGGATGGGGCAGAGCTGAGATGGGTGCTGTGGGGATGGGAGGCCAGAGCTTGGGGGGTGTTTGGGGGACAGGGGGCCAGAGTGTGTGTGTGGGGGGGTGATGCTGTGGGGAAAACCCCAGTCTGGTATCAGGGTCTTCCCCAAGATACACAAACCATCCTGAGTCTCATGTATCCCTGGAAAGACCCTGGTTCCTTTATCCTTGTCCCCTTTTGCACCTGCGTATCATGATCGGACTGCGTCCTAGGGCAGTGGTTCTCAACCGTTCCAGACTACTGTACCCCTTTCAGGAGTCTGTTCTGCTTTGCATACCCCAAGCTTTACTTCACTTCAAAACTTACAAAATCAGACTCAAAATACAGACGTGTCACAGCACACTAGTACTGAAAAATTGCTGACTTTCTCATTTGTACCATATAATTATAAAATAAATTGGAATAGATGTATATTATACTTGCATTTCAATGTATATAGAGCAGTAGAAACAAGACATTGTGTGAAATTTTTGTTGGTACTGACTTCGCTAGTGCTTTTTATGTAGCCTGTTGTAAAACTAGGCAAATCTCTAGATGAGTTGATGTACTCCCTGGAAGACCTCTGTGTACCCCCAGAGGTACATGTACCCCTGGTTGAGAACCACTGATCTAGGGTCTGACCCCTCCCTGAGCCCTTATCACTCCACCTTGTCATATTCCTTGCCCCCCCCCCTTCCATCTTTGCTCCTGGGTCTGACCCCTTCTGATGGAGTAGAGACTGTCTGTGTGGGGGATGGGAGAGCCGGAGAGGACTTTAGGTGAGGGACAGGACCTGAGCCTGTAACCTGAGCTAGGCAGGGAAGAGGGGAGGTCAGCACCTTTGCCTGGGAAGCTAGACAAAGGCAGAAGGCCAAGTGGAGAGGGTTGGGTCAGTTTTGTTTTGGGGCTGGGGGGTGCAGTGCAGGGAATCCCAAGCTGGGAACTAAGCTCCCTGCACCCCCAGAAGGACCAGATTGAGAGGTCCTGGCTCTGCCCACAAGGTCTGCTGTAGCCGTTCCTGTTGTTCAATAAACCTGTTTTAGTGGCTGGCTGAGAGTTACTGAGAGTCCCAGGAAGAGGGGTGCAGAGTCGGACTCCCCCACACTCCGTGACACCCCTCAATCCCTCTCTGACAGCTAGATGGATACTGCAGTCCTGTATGACACCGGCTAAAAAATGGGGAGGCGAGGCACTATCCAGGGTCCGGGCAGGATAGGAGAGGCACATGGGATGGGATGGCTTTGAAGAGAACATTCAGGTGTGCAGTGAATGTCAGCTTTTTCTTCCTGTAATGTAAGAAGTTCCTGTGTGATGCCCAAATTCAGAGTAGTCAGGCCATGAGTGAGCCTGCACCTGTGTAAAAACAACGAGGAGTCATGGCACCTAGAGACTAACACATTTATTTGAGCATAAGCTTTTGTGGGCTATAACCCACTTCATCAGATGCATGGAGTGAAAAATACAGTAGGCAGGTGTACATACACAGCACATGAAAAGATGGGAGTTGCCTTACCAAGTGAGGGGGTCAGTGCTAACGAGGCCAGTTCAATCAGGGTGGATGTGGCCCATTCCCTACAGTTGACAAGAAGGTGTGAGTATCAACAGAGGGAAAATTACTTTTTGTACCAGACTGGGTCCTTAGACCCAGGAGTCGGGTCACATGTGTGCTTAACTGTTTGCAAAATTGGAGCTCAGGTTTGCAGATTAACCAGCCCAACAAGGCCATAATTCCGACTAGGTGCTGCTAATGTATAAATAATAAAATCAGTAATTTATGCTACATGCTTCACTTTTTTTCACTGGGATTTCTAGTCAGTTTCATGGTCAGGTTTGTTTGTTTACAGACATTTGTGTAGGTCTAAAATATAAATATTTTTATTTGTAGGTTCTCAGACACTAGCTTACTCTTACCCTGTGTTGTGACAACACAGGGGAATGTTTATGTCAGAGCAAAGCCATTTTTTGTTTGAATTACAACATTTTGATTGGCCTCAGGTTTTACAAAAGCTGACATTTTATAAAAACAAAATTGGAGCCAGCTTTGAGCTGAGTGCATCCCATTAAATGACTACAGGCCACAAATGACAGTGTTGTCAGAAAACAGATGGACCTGTGTCCCCCTTGTGTCCCCTACTGACTGTAGGCTTGTCTGCCTGGCTCCTGGATGAAATGTAACTTCTTGCACTTCTAGGGATTTGTTACAATGGAGAATGTGGAGTCACGCTTCCTGCACCTTCTGCAGCCCATCCGAGATCTCACAAAGAACTGGGAGGTGGATGTGGCAGCCCAGCTGGGGGAGTATCTGGAGGAGGTAAGGTAATCTTTCCATCCACGAAGACCAGGGTAGCGGGGAGGAGTGTCGGTATCCAAGTGCCACAGTGTGTCCATGCAGCTGGAATTCCTAGCATGTGGCGCTCGTTTCGATCCCTAATGTTCCTGTCCCTTAGGCCAGCCCTGCCACGTTGTCACTGGCTTTAAACTCTAAATATCAAGTTCTGGACCTCAGATCTTTTCCTTTTGCTCCCTGCCCTCCCTGTGAAGTGCTCCTGGATCCACAGGAGCTTTAGAAAAGATGCTCTGCACAGCACAGACCTGTTCCTTGGAGAACCATTGCCACCTGTGGAAGAGCTGCAGCCCCAAAGATTACAAGAGAATGCGGTGGGAAAAGTCTTGCATTCTCCATTCACCCCTCTCATCTCGCCTCCCAGGTGCCACTGCAGGTTTGCTGTGGGGCCAGGGCTTCGTCCCCTCCAAAGTCTCTCTTCCTGCTGTGTTGTCTCTCCAACCCAGTCTGTAAAATCAGCTTGTGTCTTCCCGTGTGCGTGTTCTGCAGCTGGACCAGATCTGCATTTCCTTCGACGGCGGCCAAACCACCATGAACTTCATAGAGGCGGCTCTGCTGATCCAGGGTTCTGCCTGCATCTACAGCAAGAAGGTGGGGAAGCCGAGGGGAACTGCTGTGCTCACTCCTGCTGCCCCTGCAAGGCTGGGAGGAGAGCTTCTGTGGGGTTTGCCAGCTGCGGGCTTGGGCAGTGGGTGCTTTGGGGAGTTTTGCTTGACTCTGAAAGGGTTAAGCCAGCTGCACAGGTGCTGATGTCTACCGTTTCAGGGCTACATTTAATACATCACCCAGCCCCCACTGTGGCTGCTCCCGTCTCTGTCTGTATATGGACATGCAGCCTGCAGAAGCTACAAGTCTCGCCACATAGTACTTTGTTCCTCAGGCAAAATGCTCCCCGATGCTGGAGTTCAGGCTGAAAGTGCCAAGACCTGGTGAGAACACTGAAGTGATCAAGGGGCCTCTTCAGGAACCCCCGTTTACCCTAGACCCAAACTGAGGCAGCCTCCCTGAGATCCTTGCCTCCCGGCCTCTAACCTTCTGGCCTTGTTTTGGCAGGTGGAATATCTCTACTCTCTTGTTTACCAGGCCCTCGACTTCATCTCCAACAAAAAGTAAGTCAAGATTTTCCTTCTCCGTGAGGTTGCCTCTTGCAAAGTCTGTCTGGGCTTAGTACGGGGGGCTCCTACCATGACTTCCCCAGCCCAGCTCAGCAGGCTCATGCATCTCGTTCTGACTGGCAGCTCCTGTCCTTTTTATCACTGTCACGCTTCTTTGCCCCTCCCTAGTCTCTTCCAAGCAAGGGTCTTGTAGCACTTTGGAAACACTAACTAATCCTTCCAACACCCTTTCCTTAGATATAGGTAAATTATCCTACATATGTGGGGGGCAGGGATAGCTCAGTGGCTTGAGCATTGGCCTGCTAAGCCCAGGTTTGTGAGTTCAATCCTTGAGGGGGCCACTTAGGGGAAAAATCAGTACTTGGTGCTGCTAGTGAAGGCATAGGGCTGGACTCAGGGACCTTTCAGGGTCCCTTCCAGTTCTATGAGATCGGTATAGCCCCCTTTTGCAGGTGGGAAGCGAGGTGACTTACCCAAGTCTACAGAGGAAGTCCCCCGCAGAGCGGGGAATAGCCCCAGCGTCCTGACTCCCTGCTCAGATCATAAGGAGCAAAGATCATAAGGCTCGCTCTTTATCTGGTTTTAAACTGTTGTCATCCAGGACAATCTCGGTGGTTATTTTTTGCTGGTTTTAACGCTAGGCTCCAGTCCTGCAAAAGGATCCTCCCGGGATAATGTTGAAGTCAGTGGGTCTCTGTGCAGGCACGAGGTGGGGATCCAGCTGTAGGACTGGGGCCTGAGCTGATGTGATCACAATGCAGGCCGGTGAGTGGAGGTATTAAATAGGAGGATCTAGGCAGTGTGGCTGAATAGGCCGCCGGGGGTGTGTGTGTGTGTGTGTTTAGTAGCAGTTTTCAAATGTAGCATGTCGCCTCTTTAGTAATTTTTCCATCCCCGTATATCCCCATTCTGACTGGCCCATGCTCAGTCCAGGTCTTCAGTTAAGCGAGGAGAGATCTGTTTAGGGTGGACAGCAGTGGCTGTTCTGAAAGAGAAATCCCCCCAGACGGGTGAAGCTCTGCCAATGGCTCTGACTTTGAACAGGCACTTGGCTCCAGCCACACAAACTGACCTCTGAAATGGAATTCCCTTTGGGCTCCTCTCAGCCAGAGGCCTGGCTCAGCAGGGGCACTTGCTAGGGCAGACGTGGGCAAACTACGGCCTGCGGGCCACATCCAGTCTGAGGGTAGGGCCGGCTCCAGACACCAGCTACCAAGCACGTGCTTGGGGCGGCACCTTGGGACGAGGCGGCGATCGGGCTTTGTTTTTGGTTTTTTTGGTTCGGCCGGGCGGCGCTGGGGGGGGGGGCAGGGCGTGGGAGGCGGGGCGCCATGCTGGAGGGGCGGGGACTTCGGTGGCGCGGCGCTCCGAGGGAGCGGGGACGTGGGCGGGGCGGCGCCGGGGGGGGGGGGGCAGGGACTTGGGCGGCACGACGCGACGCTCGGGGGGGGGGCGCTCTTTGTTTTCGCTTGGGGCGGCAAAAATGTTAGAGCCGGCCCTGCCTGTGGGACCATCGTGCCCGGCCCCTGAGATCCTGGCAGGGGAGCCTAGTCCCCGGCCCCTCCCCTCCCCCACAGCCACACCACCATGCTGACTGTACTCTGGCCCGCCTCTCCCACTGGGCAGCGTGAGGCGCGCAGCCGGCTCTGGCCTGGTGTCATGGCTGCGAGCTCCTGCCGCTGGTAAGGGGGCGGGGAGTGGGGGGGTTGGGTAAGAGTGGGAGGTCTTGTGGGGGGAGGAGGGGGTGGTTGGATGGGGCGGAGGTTCTGGGGGAGTGGTCAGGGGATGGGGAACAGGGAGGGTTGGGAGTGGGAGTTCCGAGGGGCCTGTCAGGGGGTGAGGATGTGGCTAGGGGTCGGGAGGGCAGTCAGGGAGCAGGGGGTATTTGGATGGGTTGGAGGTTCTGAGGGGGGCAGTCGGGGGTGGGAAGTGGGAGGGGGCAGATAGGGGGTGGGGGCCAGGCTGTTTGGGGGGGCAGAGCCTTGCGCAACCCCGATGTGGCCCTCAGGCCAAAACGTTTGCCCACCCCTGTGCTAGGGCCTTGCTGATGCGGGATGGGCCAGAGCCAACAGGGCAGGGTGCTGCTGGTGTTGCAGGGAGCTGGAACTGCTAGAAATGGAGGCTGTTAAAGGTTCTCTCCAAGCTGCGGGCTGGCTGCCTCGAAGTGAAACGTGCCCTCCGCTTCCCCTTCCCCGTTCCCTGATGGAAACGGAATCGACTCAACGAGCAGGGGATTTGCTGGCCAGGCCTAAGCCCCCCTCCCCACTGCAGCCAGATCCCATTTCCTCTGAGCCACTTGCGCCCCTGCACGGGAGTGGTGGGCTCCAGCTCTGAGCCAGGCCTGCATATAGGAACCAAGTGCACGTTAGGTGGCTCCCCTCAGAAGAATAACATACTGACGTGGCTGTCTCCCCCCTGGGCTATTCAACGCTGGGCCCTTCTATAGCACTTCACAAGGACCAAAGAGGCCCCGGTAGCTTTATCTGCCGCCCACTCCTGGGCTGGAGGGGACCTGTTACATCCCTGTGTCTGTTGTCAGAGTAGCTGGGCAACCCCCAGCACACCCACCAGTGACTCAGACATCCCCGGCTCTGCCCCAGGAAACTGCCCAGCTGACAATAATGGTTTTAGAAAACTCCAGTGCCCTCTTGTGTTTTTTCCCTCCCTGACCCAGGCGGGACAAACAGCCTACGTCCATGGGGGAGGACGGCACCGACACTGACGTGAGCGCTGGGCCCAGGACGGAGGAGGAGGAGGTAAGACAGCAGGTGTGGTGTGCGTCCTCCTGTGTGCAGTCCCTCTGTGTGCCAGCAGGAGGAGTGCGGGCAGTATCCCAGCAGCCTCTGCCTGGCGTGTGCTAGGCACCGGGCTGGTAGGTTAAATGGTGGTGGGTGACCTGAGGCTGCAGACTCAGGCACCAAGTCTAATTGTGCCCTGCCTGATTAGCTGCTATGATCACTTGCCAGCAGGCCAGTCCCAAACTGCTCTTCTCTGGCTACGGGGTATTTAGCTTCCACAGCACTTGCCCCTGCCCCAAACACCCTGGGCCTGAGGGTTTGGTCTCTACAGCTTTGTCTGAACTTATGGTGGTGAGTCGAGCACAGACACACCTGTAGCTACACACCAGCGGGAAAGGCTCCTGCAGTGGGGAGGCAGCGGGGACCTGCCGGGGCTTTTCCCCGCTGGCAGAACCGTTCACCGCGGCGGGGAAAGGCTCTTGCAGTGGGGAGGCAGCGGGGACCTGCCGGGGCTTTTCCCCGATGGCAGAACCGTTCACCGCGGCGGGGAAAGGCTCCTGCAGTGGGGAGGCAGCGGGGACCTGCCGGGGCTTTTCCCCGCTGGCAGAACCGTTCACCGCGGCGGGGAAAGGCTCCTGCAGTGGGGAGGCAGCGGGGACCTGCCGGGGCTTTTCCCCACTGGCAGAACCGTTCACCGCGGCAGGGAAAGGCTCCTGCAGTGGGGAGGCAGCAGGACACTGCACTGCTAAAAGTAGCAGTGTGGACGTGGGAGGCCCTGCTTGGGCGTGTTTATACCCAGGGCTCAGGCCTGTGGGGAACTGTATTCTACTTGCCTAAGTCGTGTCTACGCTGCTAGCTGGGCGTGCAGTATCTGTACTCTACACGCCACCGTAAGTGTAGCCTTATAGCATTCCCCCCTTCACCTCGTGGGACAGAGCCCTCGGCCTCTGCAGTCCTCCAGCTCCACCCCAGAGACTGAACGCTTGACCTCCATAGCTCTCTCCCTCCCAGGAGGTGGAGGGCTGCCCGCTGAAGGGGGTGTGAATGCTTGCCTGGCTGGGAGAGCCTTTTGCAGGTGCCCCATACAGCTGTAATGGCTAACCAGCAGCGCTGCTTGGTGGAGCCTGGCGTGCCGCCCTCGGCGGAGCAGTGGCTGCCCTGTGGAGATGAAAGGTTCCCAGCTCCAAGGCCCCTGAGAGCGAGGGACATTTCTCAGGGCCTGTTGAGGCTCGCAGGCTTGTGTGTGTGTGTGTGTGTGTGTGTCACTGCCTCTATAAAGATACCAGTGTATCAGTGAATTCTGCGGCTATCCCCAAACTCACTGTCCACCATGTTCTAAGGCATTTTTGCTAAGAGGCTAGCTTGAATTGGAAAGAGTTTGCCACCAAGTATCTGGGAGCCCACAGTCCCTGTGCACCGCTTGGAGAGCTCCTACTGGCTCTCTGCCTCCTCTCGGTCCCAGGTTCAGGTGCAGATGTGCAGAACTGTTCTCGTTTGGATCAGGGTAGACTGGGCCTGGGACAAGGAGTCAGGAGTCACTCCATGACTTTGGACGTGTCACTTCCCTCCCCTGTGGCCCAGAGACCCCGACCTGCCTTCGGGGGCACTGTGGGGATCAGCAGAGTGTCTGTACGGCATGTCAGAGAGAGACAGCTCTCTGTGCGAAGTGCTCCATCTTACTGCTCTCGCTCTGCAGTTCCTTTCATTGGATGACATCAAGGACACCAACGTGGTGAGCTTGGACATGAAGAAAGATCACCAGCCTAATGTAAGTGACGTGGTCCCCGTCCTTCATGCCCCTCTCATGTCCCTCCTGCCTCCTGATCTGGGGGTTTCCGAGACTAGAGTCTGCCGTGTCCAGTGTGCCAGCTTGCGCACCCCAGCACCCCCTGTAACTGAGCAGTGCTGCTAGGGGAGACCTCTGCCAGCGAGGGAGTAGTTCCAGGCATTCCTGCAGCCAGAACCCTCCTCAGCAGCAAGTGGTGACACACGGTGGGTACCAATGGCTGCCATCTGGCTGTTTGTACCCTGGCAGGATGGTGCTGCCCAGCACCCAGCCTGCCTTGATAGTCCTGAGAAGCAGATGAAAACACTCTCTGTATGTGTGAACGCTTCTTCTTGGCTGCAAGGGCCCTGTCCGTGGAGTGCAGCCGGGCCCCTCTCTTCCCGCGATGGGCAGCTGGGATCATGCTGTCCTATCTTTGCAGACTGTGAACATTGTCCCCTTGACGCCGATGGCCCTGGTACCCCCAGAGGAGACAGAAAAGAAGGACAACCCCCTGTTCAGGTAATGGCTTCCCTCGTAACGCCTTTCAGTCACTCCTCTCCTGCCATCTGCTTTCTGTCTCGCTTGGATTTTCTCACCACTGGTGTTAGGGTCTGGCCCTGCTCAACATCTTCATTAACGAGCTAGAGGAGGGAGAACAGCAGGGGGAGGGAAATAATCCAGAGGGCTCCAGCGAGTTCAGAGATGTGGGCAGGACATCGCATGAGATTCCTCATGGGAAACGCAACTGGGGGAAGAACAATCATGCAAGGACAAGCCTGGGGATCAGCCAGGGACCGTCAGGATTGGAGGCGGGAGAGTGAGAAGCCAATCCGACGTGAGATTGCCATGTGAGATGGGCCACCATGAGCCTGGGCTGATAGAGGCCTTGCGTCCTGGAGCAGGGAGGGGATAGCTCCCTTCTGCCTGGCTCCGGGGAGATCCTAGCTGGGATTCTGGCCCCATTGTATTGGAAAGGGGGGGTGTCATAAACAGATAGTTAAGGGTTAAGGTTTCCTTTACCTGTAAAGGGTTAACAAGCTCAGTAACCTGACGGACACCTGACCAGAGGACCAATCAAGGGACACGATAATTTCAAATCTCTCTGGAGGGAAGGCTTTGTTTGTGTTCTTTGTTAGATCCAAACAGAGAACAACCCCCAAAGAGGGGCCAGACGTATATCCAGGCTCTCCAAGCTTCCTGAAGTATTCTCTTCTATTCAGTATAGTGAGTATTAGAAAGGCGGATTAGTCGTCTTCTAATTAATTTCTGTATTTGCAAATGTGTGTTTGCTGGAGAAATCTCTTTATTTCTGTTACTTTTGATTATTCTGAGAAAGGCGGGGGGGGGGGGAGTCCCTCTCGGTTTATAAGCTAGACCCTGTAATATTTTCATCCTGGTGTTACAGAGATAGCGTAGAGGCAGCAAAGAATCCTGTGGCACCTTATAGACTAACAGACGTTTTGCAGCATGAGCTTTCGTGGGTGAATACCCACTTCTTCGGATGCAAGTAGTGGAAATTTCCAGGGGCAGGTTTATATAAGCAAGCAAGAAGCAAGATAGAGATAACGAGGTTAGTTCAATCAGGGAGGATGAGGCCCTGTTCTAGCAGTTGAGTGAAAACCAAGGGAGGAGAAACTGGTTCTGTAGTTGGCAAGCCATTCACAGTCTTTGTTTAATCCTGAGCTGATGGTGTCAAATTTGCAGATGAACTGGAGCTCAGCAGTTTCTCTTTGAAGTCTGGTCCTGAAGTTTTTTTGCTGCAGGATGGCCACCTTAAGATCTGCTATTGTGTGGCCAGGGAGGTTGAAGTGTTCTCCTACAGGTTTTTGTATATTGCCATTCCTAATATCTGATTTGTGTCCATTTATCCTTTTCCTTAGAGACTGTCCAGTTTGGCCGATGTACTTAGCAGAGGGGCATTGCTGGCATATGATGGCATATATTACATTGGTGGACGTGCAGGTGAATGAACCGGTGATGGTGTGGCTGATCTGGTTAGGTCCTGTGATGGTGTCGCTGGTGTAGATATGTGGGCAGAGTTGGCATCGAGGTTTGTTGCATGGATTGGTTCCTGAGTTAGAGTTACTATGGTGCGGTGTGCAGTTACTGGTGAGAATATGCTTCAGGTTGGCAGGTTGTCTGTGGGCGAGGACTGGCCTGCCACCCAAGGCCTGTGAAAGTGTGGGATCATTGTCCAGGAGATAGTGTACTATTTCTTTCTTTTAATAAAATCTGTTCTTTTTAGAACCTGATTGATTTCTTCCCTTGTTTGGAATTTCAGGGGAAGAGGGGCGGGGGGGGGAAGGGAATCCCTCTTTGTTTGATTCAAGGAGTTTGACTCAAGGTGATCTCTCCCGACGGCTAAGGGAGGGGGAGGTGGGGGAATGGGCTATTTCCCTTTGTGTTAAGATCCAAGGAGTTTGGATCGGTGTTCCCCAGGGAAAGTTTTGGGGGAACAGGGAGTGTGCTAGACACTGGAATTTCTAGCTGGTGGCAGCATAACCAGATCTAAACTAGGATTTAAGTTTAGAGGAGTCCATGCAGGTCCCCATCTTGTGGACGCTAAAGTTCAAAGTGGGGAATAAACCTATGACAGGGGGTCTATGCAGGGGTGGGTGCAGTTCAGAGAGTAACAAAGCGTTTTGGGGTGCAGAGGGAGAGATGAGCAGAGCTAAACCTGTCCTGTCTCGCTAAGCAACAGGGGGATGTGACACCAGCCTGTGCTGCTTAGAAGAGCGTGGGCAGCCTGGAGACAAGGAGATCTTGGTCTCCCTTATGTAGCCTCCCCCCTCCCCCCCCGCTAGGATCTGAGCCAACAAGAAATCCCATTCTGTGCTGGCTTGGGGATGTGACTGGGCTCAATGGGACCCAGCGGGTCTCTCCCAGGTCTCGGTCTCTTTCCCTTCTTCCCGGCACCCCATGCGACCTTTTACGAACCCATGCTCTGGCTGCACCCTGGAAACCAGCGATGGTGCTGGGTCAGAGCTGTTCTAACGCCCTCTTTCTCCTCTCAGCCGGAAGGGGGAGATCCTGGCCAGCCGGAAGGATTTCCGCATGAACACGTGCACCCCTCACGCCAGCGGAGCCTTCATGCTGGAGCTGGCGGGCCTCTCACCCACGCAGTGCTTCCAAGCAAGACGCCAGGCTGGGGACCTTGGCAGTGCTACAGGTGCAGGATTGGGCTGGGGATCTCCCCTTACCCTCCCATAGCCACTCCAAAGACCTCCTGGGAGGGGATGTGGGAGGTGCAGAGTCCATGGGAGAGGCCGACCTGAGGGGTATGGGGGAAGCTGGCTATACAAGCCAGCCTTGGTCACCAACCCAGCAGCTATTCAAGGGGGGTCCTCAGGGAGCCAAGGGCTGAGACCCCAGTGGGGTGATGCTTGGGGGACATCATTAACAAGTCTCTCCCTCTCCCCCGATTCTGCCTCATCCCTGCCAGGAGGGCAGACTGCCGCCCCGGGATCTGGAAACGCGCCCATGGAGGTCAGTGCCTGTGAGACTCCTGTCCCAGTCTTGAACTTCTCTGAAAATGAAGGTGAGATGCGGCCAGTTTGCTGTGTGAGATCCAGGGTGCTGGCGGGCTTTGAGTGGGGTGGCACCCCCATAGCATAGGCCCAGCAGGTTGGTTCCTAACCACAGGGGTCACTGGGGATGCTCGAGTTCTGCCTGGCCTATGTTATGAATGAAACCAAGTCTTGTTCTCTCAAGAGTTGCAGCCTTCAAAGGGGGTTGGTTTCCAGAATGGAAGGAGAGGTTCCCTCTCGGGAGCAGGGAGGGTGGAAGATGGGTGGCTTTCCAGGGGCTGTTCCTACTCTGGTTGTGGCCCCATGGATGGAAAGGGAACCAGGAGTGACTGTGCCCCTCTCTGGTAGGCGCTGTGGCACCAGACGGGGGTGGTGGTGGTGATGACGATGATGCAGGAGGAGGAGGAGGTGATTTCTTGCCTGATGCCCCAGAAGGGGGCGTGGAGACCAGTCCTGCTGCTGTCGAGCACATTCATCAGCAGAAGGTAGGAGAAGGGCCGTCGTCGTGGGGGCGGCATGGGGAGATGGGGCTGCCGCACTCACCCCTGTCCAGCAGCCTGGGGTCCCCACAGGCCCAGCTGATCACTCTCGCCTCTGTACGATGCTTCAGGAAACTAACTGCTTTGTTCTCTGTCTGCTAGAGTGTGCCCGAGGGCAAGGGGTACATGCTGCGGGAACGGGCCCCGGCCGTGGAGCCCAGTGTCCACATCAAGGTGAGAGAGGTCTGTAGGGACACATCCAGAGGGGCAGCAGAGTCCCTTTGGGAATATGAGCAGTTCCCAGATAGTAACTCAGGTGGAGGCTGGTGATCTGGGAGCCACTGTGTATGCCAGGGAGCCGCTCCCTATGGGCACAGGCCCTAGAGCTCATCGCTGTGGGTCCTGAACTGGCTGCCTAAGCCATGCTTTGGTGAGACGGGGTGCTCCCTGCCTGCTCAGGGCGGGGGACTGCCGTGGGGAATCGAGTGGGAACTGGCAGCCTGGCCACCGAGCTGTCCCATTCACCGTTCACTCACGTTCTGTGCCAGGAGATGCTGGATCCGTGGCGAAGCCTTGACCCCTTTGACAACTCTGAGGATAAGCCCTTTAAGAAAGGTAACGGGGGGCCAGCTGATGGGTGGCTTGGCCTGGCTGCTCTCCGGGGTTTAGCAGCTGCTTGACCATAGCAGGGCCTGGGATGATATCCTAGCCTGGGTGTTTAGCCCCCGGAAGCAGGAACCACTGGAAGGGCGCCTGTGCTGTGAGCAGGGAAGCCCCCATCTTAGCGCCTCCTGCTGTCCATGGAGACCGTTCCCCCTAGATGGGGGTGGCTAGTGGAGTGAACGTGGCTGCCCCATCCTGAGCTGAGCCGTGCGACCCGGAGACAGTGTCCCTGGCTGCCTGGACCGGAGCACCCAGCCAGAGAGCGGCTGCAGCCCAGGCTGTCAGATATTCTGGGCTGCACTTTGACACCCTGATGCTGTAAAGCAAAGGGGCCTTCCTCCTTCCTGGCCAGCCCCAAACCCGTCTCCCCAGGCACTTGCAGGATTGCTCCGTGCTGGGAAGAGGGGTGGTGTCAGGCCCCAGCAGCACGTCTTCCAGTGCAACAGAGCCACAGAGCGTGCGGAGCTGCCTCTGAAGTGGAAGACAGATCCAGCGGGGACTGTGCTTACAGACAGTGGTTTCCCCAGGAATTGAAATTAGGGGGGGTGTTCGAATTTACAAGGGGGGTATCAGGACCAATGAGATATATAAAAGAGATATAAATAAAGTAAATGTTTTGTTAGGATTATGCAAATTTAACATAAGAATAATTCAAGTTAAACCAAAACACATAACAGGTCTAGATTTCTAAAAAAATATACATTTAAAAAAAAGTATTTAATTTAAATTGACTTTTGAAAAGTATCAGAGGGGTAGCCGTGTTAGTCTGGTTCTGTAGAAGCAGCAAAGAATCCTGTGGCACCTTATAGACTAACAGAAGTTTTGCAGCATGAGCTTTCGTGGGTGAATACCCACTTCTTCGGATGCAAGCAGTGGAAATTTCCAGGGACAGGTGTGTATATATAAGCAAGCAAGAAGCAAGCTAGAGATAACGAGGTTAGATCGATCAGGGAGGATGGGGCCCTGTTCCAGCAGCTGAGGTGTGAAAACCAAGGGAGGAGAAACTGGTTCTGTAATTGGCAAGCCATTCACAGTCTTTGTTTAGTCCTAAGCTGATGGTGTTAAATTTGCAGATGAACTGGAGCTCAGCAGTTTCTCTTTGAAGTCTGGTCCTAAAGTTTTTTTTTTGTAGGATGGCCACCTTAAAATCTGCTATTGTGTGGCCAGGGAGGTTGAAGTGTTCTCCTACAGGTTTTTGTATATTGCCATTCCTAATGTCTGATTTGTGTCCATTTATCCTTTTCCTTAGAGACTGTCCAGTTTGGCCAATGTACATAGCAGAGGGGCATTGCTGGCATATGATGGCATATATTACATTGGTGGACGTGCAGGTGAATGAACCGGTGATGGTGTGGCTGATCTGGTTAGGTCCTGTGATGGTGTTGCTGGTGTAGATATGTGGGCAGAGTTGGCATCGAGGTTTGTTGCATGGGTTGGTTCCTGAGCTAGAGTTACTATGGTGCGGTGTGCAGTTGTTGGTGAGAATATGCTTCAGGTTGGCAGGTTGTCTGTGGGCGAGGACTGGCCTGCCACCCAAGGCCTGTGAAAGTGTGGGATCATTGTCCAGGATGGGTTGTAGATCCCTGATGATGCGTTGGAGGGGTTTGAGCTGGGGACTGTATGTGATGGCCAGTGGAGTCCTGTTGGTTTCTTTCTTGGGTTTGTCTTGCAGAAGGAGGTTTCTGGGTACACATCTGGCTCTGTTGATCTGTTTCCTTATTTCCTCGTGTGGGTACTGTAGTCTTGAGAATGCTTGGTGGAGATTTTCTAGGTGTTGGTCTCTGTCTGTGGGGTTAGAGTAGATACGGTTGTACCTCAGTGCTTGGCTGTAGACAATGGATCTTGTGGTGTGCCCGGGATGGAAGCTGGAGGCATGAAGGTAGGCATAGCGGTCGGTAGGTTTTCGGTATAGGGTGGTGTTAATGTGACCACCACTTATTTGCACCGTGGTGTCTAGGAAGTGGACCTCCCGTGTAGATAGGTCCTGGCTGAGGTTGATGGAGGGGTGGAATCTGTTGAAATCATGGTGGAATTTTTCCAGAGTCTCCTTCCCATGGGTCCAGATGATGAAGATGTCATCAATGTAGCGTAGGTAGAGAAGGGGCGTGAGTGGACGGGAGCTGAGGAAGCGTTGTTCCAGGTCGGCCATAAAAATATTGGCATATTGTGGGGCCATGCGGGTGCCCATAGCAGTGCCACTGATCTGGAGATATATATTGTCATTAAATTTGAAATAGTTGTGTGTGAGGATAAAGGCACAGAGCTCAGCAACCAGTTGTGCTGTGGCATCATCAGGGATACTGTTCCTGATAGCTTGTATTCCATCAGTGTGTGGGATGTTTGTGTAGAGAGCCTCTACATCCATGGTGGCTAGGATGGTGTTTTCTGGAAGGTCACCAATGCATTGTAGTTTCCTCAGGAAGTCAGTGGTGTCACGGAGATAGCTGGGAGTGCTGGTAACATAGGGTCTGAGTAGAGAGTCCACATATCCAGACAGTCCTTCAGTGAGAGTTCCAATGCCAGAGATGATGGGGCGTCCAGGATTTCCGGGTTTGTGGATCTTGGGTAGTAGATAGAATAACCCTGGTCGGGGTTCTAAGGGTACGTCGATTTGTTCCGGTGCTAGTGTAGGGAGTGTCCTGAGTAGATGGTGCAGTTTCTTAGTGTATTCCTCAGTGGGATCTGAGGGAAGTAGCCTGTAAAATTTGGTATTGGAGAGTTGTCTGGCGGCCTCCTTTTGGTAGTCAGACCTGTTCATGATGACAACAGCACCTCCTTTATCAGCCTCTTTGATTATAATGTCAGGATGGTTTCTGAGGCTGTGGATGGCATTGCGTTCTGCACGACTTAGGTTGTGAGGCAAGCGATGTTGTTTTTCCACAATTTCTGCCTGTGCACGTCGGCGGAAGCATTCAATGTATAGGTCCAGACTGTCATTTCGACCCTCAGGAGGAGTCCATGTGGAGTTCTTCTTCTTGTGCTGTTGGTGGGAGGGTAACTGTGTATCAGTGCGCTGTTCAGTGTTGTCCTGGAAGTATTCTTTGAGTCGGAGACGGCGAAAGTAGGCTTCCAGATCGCCACAGAACTGTATCATGTTGGTGGTGGTGGCAGGGCAGAAAGAGAGTCCCCGAGATAGGACAGACTGTTCTTCTGGGCTGAGTGTGTGGCTGGATAGATTGACGATATTGCTGGGTGGGTTAGGGGTATCACGGTTGTGGCCCCATGTGGCAGGTAGGAGTTTAGACAGCTTACAGTCCTTTTTCCTTTTTAGAGAGGTGAAGTGGGTAATGTAGATCTCCTGTCTTATTTTAGTGAAGTCCGTTTGTATGGAAGTTTGGTTATTGATGAGAGTCTCTAGGTTGGAGAGCTCTTTTTTGAAAAGTAAGCCATCATGGGGTAAGAGGAAAGTCCTCTCATGGATCAGTAACTGGTTAAAAGATGGGAAACAAAGGGTAGGAATAAATTACCAGTTTTCAGAATGGAGAGAGATAAATAGTGGTATCCCTGAGGGGTCGGTACTGGGACCAGTGCTGTTCAACATATTCATAAATGATCTGGAAAAATGGGTAAACAGTGAGGTGGCAAAATTTGCAGATGATACAAAACTATTCAAGATAGTTAAGTCCCAGGCAGACTGCGAAGAATTACAAAGGGATCTCATAAAACTGGGTGACTGGGCAACAAAAATGGCAGATGAAATTTAATGTTGATAAATGCAAAGTAATGTACATTGGAAAACAATCTCAACTATACATACAAAATGAAGGAGTCTGAATTAGCTGTTAACACTCAAGAAAGATCTTGCAGTCATTGTGGATAGTTCTCTGAAAACATCCACTCAGTGTGCAGCGGCAGTCGGAGATTCCCAACATTCTGTTTGATTTTTTAAAAAGAACAGGAGCACTTGTGGCACCTTAGAAACTAACAAATTTATTTGAGCATAAGCTTTCGTGGGCTACAGTCCACTTCATCGGATGTAGCCCACGAAAGCTTATGTTCTTTTTGCAATACAGACTAACATGGCTGCTACTCTGAAACCTTTGCTTTTTTAAGAAAGGGATAGATAATAAGACAGAAAATATCATATTGCCTCTATATAAATCCATGGTACATGCACACCTTGAATAGTGTGTGTAGATCTGGTCACCCATCCTAAAAAATATATATTGGAATTGGAAAAGGTACAGAGATGGGCAACTAAAATGATGAGGGGTATGAAACAGGAGGAGAGATTAAAGTGACTGGGAATTTTCAGCTTAGAAAAGAGATGACTAATGGGGATATGATAGAGGTCTACAAAATCTTGACTGGTGCGAAGAAAGTGAATAAGGAAATTTTATTTAATCCTTCACACAACACAAGAACTAGCAGTCACCCAATGAAATTAATAGGCAGCAGATTTAAAAAAAAACAAAAGGAAGTATTTCTTCACACAATATAAAGTCAACCCAGGGAACTCTTTGCCAGGGGATGCTGTGAAGACCAAAACTATAACAGGATTTTAAAAAGAACTAGATAAATTCCTGGAGAACAGGTCCATCTGTGGCTATTAGCCAGGATGAGAGGGATGCAACGCCATGCTCTGAGTGTTCCTAGCCTGTTTGCCAGAAGCTGGGAATGGGCAACAGGGGATGGATCACTTGATGATTCCCTGTTCTGTTCATTCCCTCTGAAGCACCTGGCCTTGACCACTGTTGTAAGACAGGGTACTGGGCCAGTATGACCATTCTTATGTAAAAATTAATTATAATAAAAATGTTTAGTACAGAGACTCCCCAACATAATGACCTCCCAAGATAGCAACAATGTGAGATAACAACCTTGGCAAATACTGCATTTTAAAAATCTTGGCCTACTGGGAAACATATTTATATAAGTTTCCATTCCCAGTCACAAATCCAGCATTCTGGAGCAAAGTGACTAAAATATAGTCCAACAAACAAATGTTTATTTAACTTGCCCCTCACTTTTCCCTCCACCGCAATCCACTCACCGGTGTTGTCCTTGGTCAGTGGAGACTCAGAGTTCAGAGGTGCTTTCACGTGAGTACACCTCCCAGGTGGGGGACAAAAAGGCACAGTTTGCTCTGGCCATGGCTGTTCGTTGTGCCACTGTTCACTCCACCCACTCTGTTGCCAATGGCCCTGCACAGTCACCTTCTGCTGTCACCTACCACTGTGACCTCTGTGAGTTGGTCTCTTGAGGTTCCACCAGTTCTCAGTGATTTCAGCTGAGACCTCAGTGCGGGAACCTCGCTGCTAGTACAGTCTGGGCTGTCTCTTACACAAAAACACTGTATCCACAGGAACACTGTCCCCACAACAGGACTAAGCACTTAGAGCTGATTGTCAGTGATTTCAGCTGCAGTGGTCACTTAATAGAACAAAAGACTATCTATGGAGCCTAATCAGCTCTGTCTTTAAACAGTGGAGAGGGACAGGTCCCCACCCTCTCTCTTGATGCCTTCAAATCATCACAGACTAAGTACAGTTCTACTGCCCTTTACTCATACAATAAGAACATTATTTCATCCCCCCTTCCCCCCACATTCAAGTGGTTTGTAACCCAACCCCAGCCAAAATCTATCACTTGGACAACACAGCTCTGTTTGCTGGATACCTAGGTAGATTAGGTGTGAATGTAAATATAATCTGGCCCTGAAGCCTTAGCCCCCAGCTCATCACTAGCTGTCAGGGAGAACTCATTTAGACTTTGCTTACAAATCATTTGAAATTATTAGGTTGGCCAACGTCACCAAAATGAATGCACTGACATCATAAAAAACAGCTGTATAAGGAAGCAAGGAAGCTAGTCTATGTTCATACTTTTCAAATCTATTGATACACATATTTTATCATACACTGTATAAGCTTTTAAAGTGTGGATTAATGTTTCAGTTTAAATTCATATTTCCAAACAGTCACTAAATTGGTATGTAACTAGCTCACAAAACTGGGGGGGGGGGGGGTGTAGGGAAATCACTGCTTACAGACCTTGTCCTGAGTCCTGCGGCATGTGACTGTATGGCTGGGTGTCAGTGGCTGCTAACGCACACTCAGCCGCCCAGGGGTCTCCCTAGAATCTGCACCTGGTGCTGGTGGCTGCAGAGACTGGCAGAGCCCACCCCCTGCTTCCTTCCTTTCCCCATCCACTGTGACTGCAGCTTACTCCCTTCTCTGCACCCGGCTCCAGGCAGACCCTTCACGGTGCCACATGACCTGGACACACACACCAGAGACTCTCGCATTGCCCGTCGTAGAACTGCACTGTGGAGACTGTCAGGGGAAAAGGTGGGGGCTTGCAAGCCTGGGGAGGGGGTTTGAAATCATGGGACAGGTCATTCTAGTTGGGCGTTCTCGCCAAAATGATCGGCAGTGAAACACTTAATGGTGCTGACATTTAAAGCGGTGTCATCGTGATTCAGAGTCGGTCTAATAGGAGGAATGGTACAGAGCTATTGGTTCAGACTGTCTGCAGACTCAGGCAGATACAGCTGCATCAGTTAAGCGTGGTTCACATTGTCCAGGTTTTCTCTAAAGCTAAGGGCCCACAAGCATCCTAAAAATGAAAACTCATTCTCTGGAACCCTGTTCCGCTGCCAGGGATGCAGAGCTCATGGGCCCTGCCTGTAGGGGACGGTTCTTCCCAACATCTCTCTGTTACTCTGGTTTCTGTTCCTTATACGTTGTTCCCTGCCTAATAGAATTGTGGGTGTTCTCATCTACAGATACTTGTCTGGTCCTTTCTGAGCTCAGTAAGGTCACTGCTACGAGAGGACTGAGCGCGGCACGTGGCGTTTCCTCTCATCAGTGGCTGCCCTTTGCTCAGGTATCAGCTACGGGGACCAGCTGGTGGCGAGCTGTGGGCGGCTGGGCGAGTGGCACTCCTTCGCCAGCCTGGTGGCGGGGAAGCCGGCCTTCGAGGTGTGTCGCTCCATGCTGGCCTCGCTCCAGCTGGTGAGTGTCTGGGCCCAGGCTGCCTCAGGAGGGTACCCTGCTCCCCAGGGACAGCAATCAGCCCCTCCACCCTGCCGTGGGGTGGCTTCCCCCAGAGCTCCCTGCAGTTAGAACTCCCCCGCAGGCTGCTGCCCTCTCCCCTTGGCTGAGCACAACTACCCAGGGTCTCTGCATTGCTGCCCCCATGTACCACTCTGCAGGCCCTGACCTGTGCCCCCTCACTGGGGTGTGCCCCAGCAACAGCCCCTGCCCCCACTCCTGGACCCCCATCCTAGCCGGTCCCCTAACCCTGCTCTTGCCCCCCGACAGGCCAATGACTGCACGGTGGAAATCAGCCAGCAGGCAGGCCTGGAGGAGGCGGTGGACACCATGCGGCTGCGCCTCCTGACCCAAGAGCGAGCACACGAGCGATTCCGCACCTACCTGGCCCCCTCTGTGTCAAACTGACAGCACCCCTGGCTTTCCGGGCTGCATGGCATCCCCAGGGGCTGCTGCGTTCCTAGAGCCCTGCCGATTCCTTGTGTATATACTGAGTGCCAGCGGCACGCCCTGTACAGCCTCTGCCTCCCCCTTTGCTCTGGCTCTGTCCCCGGGCACAGCCTGGGCAGTAATAAACCACAGGTGTGGTTGTATGAAGTGCTGTCCCTGCGAGGGGGGGTGGGGGGATTGGGCCATGGGCCGCCAGGCGAGCAGGCCAGGCTCCGGCTCCAGAGGCTATAACCAAACTACGCCCTCCCCATTCCCAAGCTGGGCCCAGCGTTTGACCCTAAATGCTCCCAGGCCAGGCGGGGCGGATCCTGTCTCATCCTTCCTAATCCCCCCCCTCCCTCCAAGTGTGCACCTGTTACAGAGAAACATGGCTCAGCCTGGGGTGGCCCCAAGGGATTCCTTCCTCAGCTGCCAGCATGGGCAGCGCCTGGGCCAAAGGCTCCTGCCCCCACCCCGGTGGCAGGCGTAAGACGGGGGTTAGACCAGCCAGCCCCCTGTGCTGTCTTCTGCTAGTGCCAGAGGCTGCGGAGGGGATGAACAGAACAGGGCAATTTATCGTGTGCTCCAGTCAGTCAGAGGTTAGGGCCACCTGGAGCATAGGCTTGTCCCTGCCCACCCTGGCTGGCCCTGTCCTCCGGGAACGGACTGAGTTCTGGTTGGGCCTTCACAGCAGCCCCTGGCGCTGAGCTCCGCAGACTGACTGCACACTGGGCAAGTTCTTCCTGTTGGTTTTGAATCTGCTGCCTGTTAATGTCCTTGGGTGACACCTGCTTCAGGTGTTGCGTGAAGGGGTAAATAACACTTCCTGGATCATTTTCTCCTGCCCCATCCCGATTTCACAGGCCACTCTTGTATCCCCCCCGCGTCATCTATTTTCCAAGGTGAACCACAACCACCCAGGTGCCCCACACGCCGGTCTCTTGTTTCTAGGAGATGTGAGGACTGTGGCAGCACCGCAAACTGGGCTGGGAGCTGCAGAGCAGCAGCTGGGTCTGATGGTGACAGGCATGGTCCAGCCAGTTTAGAGAACAGCACTTGGCAGCTGGGGGGGGGGGTCCTGCCCAGCTGGCCCAGGAGGGGCCAAGCCCCTGCAACTGTGGGGTGTGTGTGTATCCTGCCCACCTGGTACAGGAGGAGCCAAGCTCCTGCAGCTGTAGGGGAAGGGGCCCTGCCCACCAGGCCCAGGGGGAGCTGAGCCCCTGCAGTTGTAGAAGGCCCCTCCCCGCTGCCTGTTTCACAATGCTCAGCACAGAGCAGCAGTGCTGGGCTATAGAAAGGAGGCCAAGCCCCATGGTTTTGCCCAGCTGCAAGCAGGGCGTTTATTGCCGCGTGGCTCAGCTGAAGAGCCTCTGGTAGGGGCCTAGGTCACCCACCGGCGAGGTAGGGAGCCGGCAGGTGGGCGCACGCCACAGCTACATGGGGGGGCAGTAGCTGTTGCAAACGGGGGGATGCTGCCCCCCGGAGGCGCCCTCCTGCCCCCCATCACTCTCTGTCTCGGGCACCTTCCCGGCCGGGGGCCCCGGCCGCTCCCAGCCCGGCCCCCGCACTGCGTAGCGGGGTTTGCGCAGGGGCAGCGAGGTCTCCGCTTTCCTGCCCTGCTCGTCGGGGAGCCCCGGGCTTGGCGCCCCCGGGGGAGCAAGGACTCCTCCCCACCACACCGGGGCGCTGAGACAGGGTGCAGGGAATGGCCGGCTGCCCTGAGGAGCCCGCTGCCCCCCCGGGGTCTTTGGGATGGGGAACCCCGCTCCCCTGGCATTCGGGGCTGTCCCCCTTCTGCCATGTCCTCGGGTCTACGGGCATCTCCTCCGCCATTCCTCAGGGGCCGGGGGAGGGGTCTGGCTCGGTCTCCTGGGTCCCGTGCCCCCGGGGGGGGGAGGGATCGCCAGCCAAACCCCATTCTGCCCTATTGCGAGCTGCTGGCCTCAGCAGGTGCCCCCTGCAGCGCCGGGCACCAGGGAGCAGGCGCGCAGGCTGCCCCGTGGGTGGCCACAGCCCCCGACTGAAGCCACAGAGGCTGCAGCAGGCAGCCGGGGTAGAGGAAGGGCCACCGTGACTCAGCTCAGCGGAACGCTAGGGACTTTCCGAGCCACCTTCCCCCCCCCCTTGGGCTGGAGAATTACGGCCCCCAGGAGCGGCGGAGGAGGGAGGAGCGGGGAGGTCCCGTTCCGGGCACGGATAACCCCTTCCCCCGCCCGCCCCTGGCACAGAGAGATGGGGGCTGTCAGTGAAGGGGGCTGCGGGGCGGGCCCTCCGTGCAGGGCTCCCTGGCACCCCCGCAGAGCGCGCCTATCTCCCCCCAGCCCTGCTCCGGGGGTCCGGCTCGGGGCAGCAGGGCCCTGGGGCCAGGGCCCGCGCCAGCCATTAGCAGATTAAGCAACTGATCAGGGCCCAGCCGCGCAAAGCGGCCCCTTGGTTAGTTTGTGGGGGGCGGGGAGCCAGGGGGTCTTGCGGCTCCCTGGGGGGAGGATTCTCCCTCTGGGACCATGGCAGGGGGGCAGCAGCAGCGCCGGGAACACAAGCTCCCAGGCAGGGGCGGCTCCAGGCCCCAGCACGCCAAGCGCCGCGCGTGCTTGGGGCAGCTGCCGCAGGGGGCGCTCTGCTGGTCCCCGGGAGGGCGGCAGGCAGCTTCGGCCCTGGGAGCAGGGGCGGCTCTGAGTCACCCGGGGGTGAATCCAGAGTCACTGTAGCGCCCCAGGGGCGGCTGTGGGTGGATGCGTCTCAGTCCGCCCTCCCCCAGCTTCCCCAACACACTTCTCCTTCCATCCCTCCCCATCTCCACTCACCCCCTCCAGCTCCCTCACACCCCATCCTGACCCATCTCCACTCACCCCCCCTCCAGCTCCCCCACACCCCATCCTGACCCATCTCCACTCACCCCCCCTCCAGCTCCCCCACACCCCATCCTGCCCCATCTCCACTCACCCCGGGCACCCCCTGACCCCATCCCCCACAGCTCTGAGCCCAGCCCCTCAGAGCTGAGCACCCCCCCACCCCATCTCCCCCCAGTCCTGAGCCGGGCACCCCCCAACCCAGAGCCCAGCTCCCCATCCAGCCCTGGGCAACAGCAGCACCACCCCCAGGCGACAGCCCATTGGCACCAACCATCACCATCACCCAGCAACAGCCCATTATGTAATTGCAAATGTAGACAGTCCAGTAAAGCATTTAATGTTTTTAAATCACGTCATGCTTCCAGTATCTGAGACAGCTGGCATGACACACAGAGAAGAAAAATTAACAGTTTTAAAAAATTAGAAAAATATAGTAAAAAAAATATTGCCTGGTCCTTCAAGCAACAGATGTTCAAAATATTACTGTTGGAATAGAGGATAGAAAAGCTACTTAGAATGAGAAATCAGGACCAAGGTTGTTGGCTCTGGTATTATAGTAATAAGTTATTAGCTCAGTAGAGAGGAGGCTGTAACAGAACACTGAATCAGGTTTCTCTCTACCTCCCCCACATTTCACGTTCCCCCATTCCTTGCTAGATCCTAATAACTGGCTGAACCAGAACATCCTGAAAATTTTGCACAGTTTGGATTCATATTTGAATCTGCACCTGAATTCCATGACTCAAATCCCTCTCTTGATCTCAGTAACTTTTCCAACCCTTGAGCAGTGTTTTTCAGCTATTCCCCTCAGAACAAGAACTTATTACTAAAATATTTGCCAGGTTTTTAATGTGTAAAGTTGTAGAGCGGGCCTGCTGGACTAGACCTAACAATAAAAATAAACAAATAAACATGCAAGTTCCCCCTCCCCTGCAAATGTGGTCAAGTTTTGACCTGTCAAGGTTCCTTCCCCACTCTGAACTTTAGGGTACAGATGTGGGGACCTGCATGGACACTTCTAAGCTTAATTACCAGCTCAGATCTGGTATCGCTGCCACCATCCACATTCCTCCATCTGGAACACTCCCTTTCCTCCCAAAACCTTCCCCTCCCTGGGTAGCCTTGAGAAACTTTTTCACCAAGTTCCTGGTGAACACAGATCCAAACCCCTTGGATCTTAAAACAAGGAGAAATTAACCATCCCCGCTCCTTTCTCCCACCAACTCCTGGTGGATCCAGATCCAACCCCCTTGGATCTAAAAACAAGGAAAAATCAATCAGGTATTAAGAAAAAGGCTTTTAATGAAAAAAAGAAAGGTAAAAGAAAATCTTCTGGGAGAGATTAGCATACCAGCTACTCTCACAGACAACAGATTCACAACACAGAGGATGTTCCCCTGGGCACAAATTTAGTTACACAAAAAATACCCAAATACCCAATTTTGATAATTCCCTTAATGGTACCAAGACAAGTTACAAAGAAAATAAACATAAACCTATTTATCCCTTTCTAAAACTTACTACTCTGATAAGAGGCTGGTTCCTTGATCTTTTTCACTCCAGCTGAAACTGAAACTCTAAACAAAGGAAAACTTCCCTCCTTCCTTTTGAAACATCTTGTTCCCCCATTGGTTCCTCTGGTCAGGTGTCAGCTAGGCTAGGTGAACTTCTTAACCCTTTACAGGTAAAAGAGGCATTAACCCTTAACTGTCTGTTTATGACATGACCTTTTTAGAAAATCGTGATTAGCCACAGGAAACGACCACTTAAAACTCATAACTAGCTTCACTAAGTTTCCCAAAGTCATGGGAAATTCAAGCACCTAGTAAATTCCCTCTGTTCTCTCTCTCTTCCCCCCTTCTCTTCATCTACATTAGCTCCAGGGGCGGCTCTAGGCATTTTGCCACCCCAAGCACAGCAGGCGGGCTGCCTTCAGCGGCTTGCCTGCGGAGGGTCTGCTGGTCCCGCAGCTTCAGCTTTGGGGCGGCAAGCCACTGGGTGCGCTCTGCCGGTCGCTGCGAGGGCGGCAGGCAGGCTGCCTTCGGCGGCGTGCCTGCGGGAGGTCCCCCGAAGCTGCGGGACCAGCGGACCCTCTGCAGGCAAGCCGCCTAAGGCAGCCCGCCTGCCACCCTCCCGGCGACCGGCAGAGCGCCTCCAGTGGCTTGCCGCCCCAAGCATACGCTTGGCGTGCTGGGGCCTGGAGCTGCCCCTGATTAGCTCCTCCAAAATAAAAATGCATTGAGGCCAGTTGAGCACATTTTAAAGACTGCGTTATCTTTTCAAACAATGTGTAGCACAACAGGCCTATGGAGATCTGCAACTCAAAGGATGTTAGTGCTTACACTACTGAGGCTCATTTAGCAAATTCAGAAACCTTCATTTTAAAAACCCGATTTTGATATTTTTAAAATATGTTTTTGGGCAACTGCTTCAAAACCTGTCATATTTTGAAAATACTCAGCAGAAGTAATGCCAAATCCTCAGATAGCATAAATTAGCACAGCTCTCTTGAAGTCAATGGAGCTATGCTGACTTAAACCCTTTGAGGATGTGGCCCAATATTTTTAGATAAAATAAGCTGTAATGAAATGACATCAGAG